>NW_026613461.1:911559-1011980 GCF_026213295.1 Gadus chalcogrammus | reverse complement strand
AATCAACAATGTAAGGTCAAAAACACGTTGTTGGTCGAAAAGTGATTCTAGCGCTCTGAAAAGCATTTTGAACGCATAAAAACAAGAAATGTGATTTTTCTGTCATTTCAGAAAACAGAAAACACATTGTGTCAAAAAGTGATTCTAGCGCTCTGAAAGCATTTTGCATGCGTAAAAACCAAAAATGTTGATATCTGTCAATTTCAATGCAAACGTGTTATTAAGCGTACCAAAGGGTTATAGGGCCATACTCCACTATTTGGTTGGAAGTGGAATACATTAGTTTTGAGCAAAATCAACAATATAAGTTAAAACACACATTGTTGGTCAAAAAGTGATTCTAGCGCTCTGAAAAGCATTTTGCAGGCGTAAAAAACAATAAATGTTGGTATCTCTGTCAATTTCAATGCAAACGTGTTACTAAGCTTACCAAAGGGTTATAGGGCCATACTCCACTATTTGGAAGTGTAATACATTAGTTTTGAGCAAAATCAACAATATAAGGTCAAAGACACATTGTTGGTCAAAAAGTGATTCTAGCGCTCTGAAAAGCATTTGGCACGCATTAAAAACAAGAAATGTTGATTTTTCTGTTCATTTCAGAAAACAAGTCGAAAACACATTGTTGGTCAAAAAGTGATTCTAGCGCTCTGAAAAGAATTTTGCAAGCGTAAAAACCAAAAATGTTGGTATCTCTGTCAATTTCAATGCAAACGTGTTACTAAGCTTACCAAAGGGTTATTGGGCCATACTCCACTATTTGGAAGTGGAATATATTAGTTTTGAGCAAAATCAACAATGTAAGGTCAAAAACACGTTGTTGGTCGAAAAAAGTGATTCTAGCGCTCTGAAAAGCATTTGGAACGCATAAAAACAAGAAATGTTGATTTTTCTGTTCATTTCAGAAAACAAGTCGAAAACACATTGTTGGTCAAAAAGTGATTCTAGCGCTCTGAAAAGCATTTTGCAAGCGTAAAAACCAAAAATGTTGATATCTGTCAATTTCAATGCAAACGTGTTATTAAGCTTACCAAAGGGTTATAGGGCCATACTCCACTATTTGGAAGTGGAATACATTAGTTTTGAGCAAAATCAACAATATAAGGTCAAAGACACATTGTTGGTCAAAAAGTGATTCTAGCGCTCTGAAAAGCATTTGGCACGCATAAAAACAAGAAATGTTGATTTTTCTGTTCATTTCAGAAAACAAGTCGAAAACACATTGTTGGTCAAAAAGTGATTCTAAGCGCTCTGAAAAGAATTTTGCCGGCTTAAAAATAATAAATGTTGGTATCTCTGTCAATTTCAATGCAAACGTGTTACTAAGCTTACCAAAGGGTAATAGGGCCATACTCCACTATTTGGAAGTGGAATACATTAGTTTTGAGCAAAATCAACAATATAAGGTCAAAGACACATTGTTGGTCAAAAGTGATTCTAGCGCTCTGAAAAGCATTTGGCACGCATAAAAACAAGAAATGTTGATTTTCTGTTCGTTTCAGAAAAACAAGTAAAAAACACATTGTTGGTCAAAAAGTGATTCTAGCGCTCTGAAAAGCATTTTGCCGGCATAAAAACAATAAATGTTGGTATCTCTGTCGTTTCAATGCAAACATGTTTACTATGCTTACCAAAGTGTATAGGGACATACTCCACCATTTGGAAGTGGAATATATTAGTTTGAAGCAAAATCCACAATGTAAGGTCAAAAACACGTTGTGGTCGAAAAAGTGGATTTAGCGCTCTGAAAAGCATTGGAACGCATTAAAAACAAGAATGTTGATTTTATGTTCATTTCAGAAAACAAGTCGAAAAACACCATTGGTGGTCAAAAAGTGATTTCTAGCGCTATGAAAAGAAATTTTGCAATGGTTTAAAAACCAAAAATGTTGATATCTGTCAATTTCAATGCAAACGTTTATTAACTTACCAAAGGTTATAGGGCCATACCCAATAGTGGCAAGTGGCGAATAATAGTTTTGAGCAAAATCAACAATATAAGGTCAAAGACACATTGTTGGTCAAAAAGTGATTATAGGCTCTGAAAGCATTTGGCAGCTAAAAACACGAAATGTTGATTTTCTGTTCATTTCAGAAGCAAGCGAAAAAAACAACATTGTTGGTCAAAAAGTGATTTTTAAGCGCTCTGAAAAGAATTTTGCCGGCATAAAAACAATAAATGTTGGTATCTCTGTCAATTTCAATGCAAACGTGTTACTAAGCTTACCAAAGGGTAATAAGGCCATACTCCACCATTTGGAAGGGGAATACATTAGTTTTGAGCAAAATCAACAATATAAGGTCAAAGACACATTGTTGGTCAAAAAGTGATTCTAGCGCTCTGAAAAGCATTTGGCACGCATAAAACAAGAAATGTTGATTTTTCTGTTCATTTCAGAAAACATGTCGAAAACACATTGTTGGTCAAAAAGTGATTCTAGCGCTCTGAAAAGCATTTTGCAGCGTAAAAACAAGAAATGTTGATATCTGTCAATTTCAATGCAAACGTGTTACTAAGCTTACCAAAGGGTTATAGGGCCATACTCCACTATTTGGAAGGGGAATACATTAGTTTTGAGCAAAATCAACAATATAAGGTAAAAGACACATTGTTGGTCAAAAAGTGATTCTAGCGCTCTGAAAAGCATTTGGCACGCATAAAAACAAGAAATGTTGATTTTTCTGTTCATTTCAGAAACAAGTCGAAAACACATTGTTGGTCAAAAAGTGATTCTAGCGCTCTGAAAAGCATTTTGCAGCGTAAAAACCAAAAATGTTGGTATATCTGTCAATTTCAATGCAAACGTGTTACTTAAGCTTACCAAAGGGTTATAGGGCCATACCCCACCATTTGGAAGGGGAATACATTAGTTTTGAGCAAAATCAACAATATAAGGTCAAAGACACATTGTTGGTCAAAAAGTGATTCTAGCGCTCTGAAAGCATTTGGCACGCATAAAAACAAGAAATGTTGATTTTTCTGTTCATTTCAGAAAGCAAGTCGAAAACACATTGTTGGTCAAAAAGTGATTCTAAGCGCTCTGAAAAGAATTGTGCAGGTATAAAAACAATAAATGTTGGTATCTCTGTCAATTTCAATGCAAACGTGTTACAAAGCTTACCAAAGGGTTAATAGGGCCATACTCCACTATTTGGAAGTGGAATATATTAGTTTTGAGCAAAATCAACAATGTAAGGTCCAAAACACGTTGTTGGTCGAAAAGTGATTCTAGCGCTCTGAAAAGCATTTGGAACGCATAAAAACAAGAAATGTTGATTTTTCTGTTCATTTCAGAAAACAAGTCGAAAACACATTGTTGGTCAAAAAGTGATTCTAGCGCTCTGAAAAGCATTTGGCACGCATAAAAACAAGAAATGTTGATTTTTCTGTTCATTTCAGAAAACAAGTCGAAAACACATTGTTGGTCAAAAAGTTATTCTAGCGCTATGAAAAGCATTTTGCATGCGTAAAAACCTAAAATGTTGATATGTCATTTTCAATGCAAACGTGTGACTAAGCTTACCAAAGGGTTATAGGGCCATACTCCACTATTTGGTAGTGGAATACATTAGTTTTGAGCAAAATCAACAATATAAGGTTAAAAACACATTGTTGGTCAAAAAGTGATTCTAGCGCTCTGAAAAGCATTTTGCCGGCATAAAAACAATAAATGTTGGTATCTCTGTCAATTTCAATGCAAACAGTGTTACTAAGCTTACCAAAGGGTTATAGGGCCATACTCCACTATTTGGAAGTGGAATACATTAGTTTTGAGCAAAATCAACAATATAAGGTCAAAGACACATTGTTGGTCTAAAAAGTGAATTCTAGCGCTCTGAAAAGCATTTGGCACGCATAAAAACAAGAATTGTTGATTTTTCTGTTCATTTCAGAAACAAGTCGAAAAACACATTGTTGGTCAAAAAGTGATTCTAGCGCTCTGAAAAGCATTTTGCAAGCGTAAAAACCAAAATGTTGATATCTGTCAATTTCAATGCAAACGTGTTATTAAGCTTACCAAAGGGTTATAGGGCCATACTCCACTATTTGGAAGTGGAATACATTAGTTTTGAGCAAAATCAACAATATAAGGTCAAAGACACATTGTTGGTCAAAAAGTGATTCTAGCGCATCTGAAAAGCATTTGGCACGCATAAAACAAGAATGTGATTTTTCTGTTCATTTCAGAAAAACAAGTCGAAAAACACATTGTTGGTCAAAAAGTGATTCTAGCGCTCTGAAAAGAATTTTGCCAGCGTAAAAATAATAAATGTTGGTATCTCTGTCAATTTCAATGCAAACGTGTTACTAAGCTTACCAAAGGGTATAGGGCCATACTCCACCTATTTGGAAGGGAATACATTAGTTTTGAGCAAAATCAACAATATAAGGTCAAAGACACATTGTTGGTCAAAAAGTGATTCTAGCGCTCTGAAAAGCATTTGGCACGCATAAAAACAAGAAATGTTGATTTTCTGTTCAATTCAGAAAACAAGTCGAAAACACATTGTTGGTCAAAAAGTGATTCTAGCGCTCTGAAAAGAATTTTGCCGGCATAAAAACAATAAATGTTGGTATCTCTGTCAATTTCAATGCAAACGTGTTACAAAGCTTACCAAAGGGTTAATTAGGGCCATACTCCACTATTTGGAAGTGGAATATATTAGTTTTGAGCAAAATCAACAATGTAAGGTCCAAAACACGTTGTTGGTCGAAAAGTGATTCTAGCGCTCTGAAAAGCATTTGGAACGCATAAAAACAAGAAATGTTGATATTTCTGTTCATTTCAGAAAACAAGTCAAAACACATTGTTGGTCAAAAAGTGATTCTAGCGCTCTGAAAAGCATTTTGCAGGCATAAAAACAATAAATGTTGGTATATCTGTCAATTTCAATGCAAACGTGTTACTAAGCTTACCAAAGGGTTATAGGGCCATACTCCACTATTTGGAAGGGGAATACATTAGTTTTGAGCAAAATCAACAATATAAGGTCAAAGACACATTGTTGGTCAAAAGTGATTCTAGCGCTCTGAAAAGCATTTGGCACGCATAAAAACAAGAAATGTTGATTTTCTGTTCATTTCAGAAAACAAGTGAAAAACACATTGTTGGTCAAAAAGTGATTCTAAGCGCTCTGAAAAGAATTTTGCCGGCTTTAAAATAATAAATGTTGGTATCTCTGTCAATTTCAATGCAAACGTGTTACTAAGCTTACCAAAGGGTAATAGGGCCATACTCCACCATTTGGAAGGGGAATACATTAGTTTTGAGCAAAATCAACAATATAAGGTCAAAGACACATTGTTGGTCAAAAAGTGATTCTAGCGCTCTGAAAAGCATTTGGCACGCATAAAAACAAGAAATGTTGATTTTTCTGTTCATTTCAGAAAACATGTCGAAAACACATTGTTGGTCAAAAAGTGATTCTAGCGCTCTGAAAAGAATTGTGCAGGTATAAAACAAGAAATGTTGGTATCTCTGTCAATTTCAATGCAAACGTGTTACAAAGCTTACCAAAGGGTAATAGGGCCATACTCCACCATTTGGAAGGGGAATACATTAGTTTTGAGCAAAATCAACAATATAAGGTCAAAGACACATTGTTGGTCGAAAAGTGATTCTAGCGCTCTGAAAAGCATTTGGAACGCATTAAAACAAGAAATGTTGATTTTTCTGTTCATTTCAGAAATAATGTCTAAAACACATTGTTGGTCAAAAAGTGATTCTAGCGCTCTGAAAAGCATTTTGCAAGCGTAAAAACCAAAAATGTTGATATCTGTCAATTTCAATGCAAACGTGTTACTTAAGCTTACCAAAGGGTTATAGGGCCATACTCCACTATTTGGAAGTGGAATACATTAGTTTTGAGCAAAATCAACAATATAAGGTCAAAGACACATTGTTGGTCAAAAAGTGATTCTAGCGCTCTGAAAAGCATTTGGCACGCATAAAAACAAGAAATGTTGATATTTCTGTTCGTTTCAGAAAACAAGTCAAAAACACATTGTTGGTCAAAAAGTGATTCTAAGCGCTCTGAAAAGAATTTTGCCGGCATAAAAATAATAAATGTTGGTATCTCTGTCAATTTCAATGCAAACGTGTTACTAAGCTTACCAAAGGGTAATAGGGCCATACTCCACCATTTGGAAGGGGAATACATTAGTTTTGAGCAAAATCAACAATATAAGGTCAAAGACACATTGTTGGTCAAAAAGTGATTCTAGCGCTCTGAAAAAGCATTTGGCACGCATAAAAACAAGAAATGTTGATTTTTCTGTTCATTTCAAAAAACAAGTCGAAAACACACATTGTTGGTCAAAAAGTGGATTCTAAGCGCTCTGAAAAGCATTTTGCAATTGCGTAAAAAAAAATGTTGATATCCGTGCATTTTCAATGCAACGTGTGACTAAGCTTACCAAAGGGTTAATAGGGCAATACTCCACAGATTGGTAGTGAATACATTAGTTTTGAGAAAATCAACAAATAAGGTTTAAAAACACATTGTTTGTCAAAAAGTGATTCTAGCGCTCTGAAAAGCAATTTTGGCAACGCATAAAAACACAAATGTTGGTATCATCTGTCATTTCAATGCAAACATGTTTACTAAAGCTTACCAAAGGGTACATAGGGCCCTACTCCACCATTTGGAAGGGGAATACATAGTTTTGGCAAAAGCAACAATATAAGGTCAAAGACACATGTGTGGTCCAAAAAAGTGATTCTAGCGCTGAAAAGCATTTGGCAACGCATAAACAAGAAATGTTGTTTTTTCTGTTCTTCAGAAAACATGTGAAAACACATTGTTGGTCAAAAAGTGATTTGCAACACTCATGCACACAACGGATGGGGGGGAAACCCCGGTAAAAGGCACCATGGATGAACACCCTTGGTAGAACTACCTCGGGGGGGGGGGTGCGCCGCAGCGCAGGCGGCAGTAGGCCACGAGGTGCCAGCCGGAGCAAAGCACGTGAAGTAAACAACACGGCGTGCAGCAGCAGTGAAGCGGAGTACGTGGAAAGGCAATATCGCCAGCAATGCAGCAGCGAAGCAGAGTAGCGTGGAAAGGCAAGATCAGCCTAGCAAAGCAGCAGCGAAGCAGAGTAGCGTGGGAAGGCAAGATCAGCCTGCAAAGCAGCAGCGAAGCAGAGTAGCGTGGGAAGGCAAGATCAGCCTGGCAAAGCAGCAGCAGCCCCAATGAGCTGATTGCAGTTGGTCCTGTTTACGACCGAACATGATGTGGCTACATAAAACAGAAATGCTACAGTTGTTTGCTATGCTAACACATACCTGTTTACGACCAAACACTGGCATACACACACACACACACACACACACACACACACCACTCGCGTTCACACAGGAGGAGGGAGTGAGAGGAGGACTCCGGCCGTCATCAAGCGTTTACCTGAGAACACACTAGCGTTAGCCATCAGACAGCATCAACTACATTGCCACGAAAGAATACTTAAATAACTTGCTTACAAGAACTTACACCATAAGCTCGCACGAAAACCCTGAAGCAGCAACAATAGTCGCCCTATCGGACCAGACTACCTTTTGGCCCGGAAGTGACGCGCAAGTGACAGGAGCGCAAAAAGAAAGAGGCAGGTGGAGGATGGCTGCTTTTATACCGCCCACATCATGACGGCCACTAGTGGTACTTAACCGTGACTAACATGGATAGCACCTCTATCCTGCTACATTCTACCCCACCTTCTTGGATCGTCGTCCCGACGATCAACACAACAAGCTAACTCCAGGGTCTAAACAAGGCAGACACTGAGTTGGACACAGAAGCAGAAGGGTTGGCCACTTGCGCCTCTCCAGCAGGCCGCGGAAGACTATGCACATTCGGGTGCTGACCAGGCCGTTTGACGTGGGGTCCGGCGTGGACCCATGTTGCTGGAATCAGGGCAAGTGACCAAAGGAGAACATGAGGATGCCCCCGGGTTTGGAATTGATGAAGGCCCTTGGGACATAATTGGTCCGGCGGATGGTATGGCAGAATTTGCCACAAAAGGTCGTTGGTCAAGGACTAACAAATCATACTCAAATGGAGGCTCCTCTTCTGGAGATGGTCGTCCCTGGGTGACGAGTTGTGGGAAGAGGCAGGACGAGGGTAGTCCACCCCTACGACCGCCTTCAGCATAGTGCGGTGGACCTGTCTGCCCTTTGTCTCATCGTCTACTGGCGCAATAGTATACACTGAGCCACCCTCTCTAGGCATCCTCAACACTCGATACCTTCATCGAGCTCCACCGATCTCGGGTCTTCTGGGCCCCCTGGCCCTGAAGTCGCGCAAGTACACCAACTGCCCTTCCTGCAAAGGCATGCTGATCATGGACTCGCCTTCGCCGAGCGGCAGCATGTTTCAAGCGCTCCCTTGCGCCTTCAAAGGCACCTCCAAGCGGGCTTGATGCTCTTGCACTCACTCATGGATGGACCCCCCGACCGGGCTCTCGACCCTACCCAACAAGAATCGAGTGGTAGCCTTGGTTCCTGCCCGAACATCAAGGCAAAGGGAGATTCTCCCGTTGATTGGTGGGGAGTCGTGTTGTAACAATAAAGGACGTGAGGAAGACACGTATGCCAATCCCTTTTACGAGACACTGGCAGAGTACGCAGCAGGTTGTGGAGTGTCCGGTTAAACCGCTCGCATTGACCATTTCCTTCGGGGTGGTACGGGGTAGTACGTGATTTTACGATACCATACAAGTTACACAATTGTTGATGAACGAGCTTTCGAAGTTACGGCCCTGGTCAGAATGCAAACGAGCGGGGACACCAAACTTATAAAACCACTCTGACACCAAAACCCTTGCTACAGTGGTTGCGCGCTGGTCCCGAGTAGGGATAGCCATGGTGTACTTACTAAAAACATCAGTAAGGACCAAAACGCTCTCTAGACCATTCTGGGCCGGCTCTAGAGTAGTGTAGTCGATGGCAAGGATTTCGTTGGGGCGGGAAGCCAAGAGATGTCCCATGACTCCGTGCACCCTTGGGTGAACATCCTGGCCACTTGACACCTCTCACATTGCTGACACCAACGGGCTACATCGGAGGACATAGCAGGCCAGTAGCATCGAGACCGGAGAAGCGCCAGTGTTCGCTCCACCCCCTGGTGACCATGCTCTTGGTGCACTTGGGTCAGGACCTCGTCTCTCAGTACATTGGGTAACAACAGCTGGTACATGGCTTCAGCACCATCAGGTCGGAACACTTTTCGGTACAGGACATCATCCCTCTCAAGCAGGCGATCCCACTGCCGCAGCAACACTAGCGTAGCTTGGGAGAGCTGTGCCCGCTCCTCACTACTAGGACGCTGCTTCCTCCTCCAAAACACCAACAGTTCCTGTATCACAGGGTCAGTCTGTTGAGCGAGACGAAGTTCAGGCGGAGTAAGCTGTGGCATGGCTGTGATGGTAGCTTGGGTGGCCTCTGCCTTTCCCAAACAAACGCTTGCTGCAAAGCCTTCGGTATGGCTGTCCCTGGAAGCATCGCCTCTACATCCTGGGGACCAGATGGGTGCTGACGAGAGAGAGCATCGGCATTGGTGTTGCTCTTTCCCTGATCGATACTTGATTTCGAAATCGAAAGAGGCTAGCTGCGCTGCCCACCTCTGCTCAGTAGCAGCCAGCTTAGCAGAAGACAAATGACTGAGGGGGTTGTTATCAGTATACACAACACATCTATTTCCCAACAAGTACTCTCTGTCATGGCCCACTTAAGGGCCAAGAACTCGAGTTTCATAGAGCTATAGTTCGCCATGTTCCTCTCTGTAGGTCGCAGGCCCCTGCTAGCATAGGCTATCGGCCTCACCTTGCCCGCCGGAGTCTGAGAGAGGACTGCGCCCAAGCCACCATAGCTTGCATCGACCTCCAGAATGAATGGAAGGGTGAAGTCTGCATAAGCCAACACGGGCGCAGTGGTGAGCTTCGCTTTCAGTGTTTCAAAGTTCTTGTTACACTCTTCAGTCCAACACCTGGAAAACCGCTGGTCAGGCTTCTTGGTGCCACCACACTCAGCCACAGCCCTATGCAGAGGAGCTGCCAGTTTAGCGAATCCCTCCACAAACCGCGGTAATAACTGGCGAAACCAAGGAAAGAACGAAGCTCCGAGGCAGTAGCGGGAAACGGCCAATTAGCAACCACTTCAATCTTGGCCGGATCTGTGGAGACACCATCAGCCGATATCACATGGCCCAAGTAGTGCACCTCTTACGAAAGAACGAGCACTTGCTGAGCTTGGCTTTAAGCCCCTCGCATTGAAGCCGCTCCAGCACCACTTTGAGTCGCTCCAGATGCTGTTCAATAGTGGAGGAGAACACAACAATATCATCAAGATATAATAAAGTAATAAAGTAAAATACAATAAAGACACACTGCTGGTCACCAAAGATGCGTTGCATCAACCTTTGGAAAGTGCTGGGCGCATTACAGAGCCCAAAAGGCATTCTGTTCCACTCAAATAAACCGAAAGGTGTACAAAACGCGGTCTTTGGCCGGTCGGTCTCAGTGACTGGCACCTGGTGACAGCCACTGGTCAAGTCCAGGGTTGAAAACCAGCAAGCACCGGACAATGCGTCCAAAGACTCTTCTATGCGTGGTAGAGGGAAGGCGTCTCTGCGGGTCTTACGATTAAGCTGCCGGTAATCAACGCACATGCGTAGTTTGCCACCCTTTTTCCGTACCAACACAATCGGGGACGCGTAGGGGCTGCTACTCTCCCGAATTACTTGAGATGAGAGCAGTTGATTGATGTGTTCCTTCACCACCTCATACTCTGAGGGTGGAATGCGCCTATAACGCTGCGCCACTGGAGTATCATCAATCAAAGGAATGTCGTGGGAGATGAGGTTAGTACAACCCAGATCGGTGTCACTGGTGGAGAAAACTGAAGCGTAATGTTCAAGTAGTGACCTCACCTGACCCTGTTCACCAACCGACAATGGCGACACATCCACATCGTCCACCTGTTGCTGCACACTGGGTGAAGCTGTCTGGGAAGACACAGTGGCCACATTTGATGGCACCCTCGGTGACTCCTGCAGGAAGGCTGACCACGTTCACGAAGTCCAGTGTGCCAACAACAGTGCGGGGGTACAACATAACATCGTTGCAGCCAACATTAATAACAGGTATATAGGCTGTACCCCTTATAACGCAAACTAAAGAAGGGGAAGCCAGCAACCCCGCAGGCAAACCAGCATCCAAAGGCTCAAAAAGTACCGTAGAACCTGAGTACTGCTCAGAACATGTGGCGGCCACCATTCTCATAACACCACCCGGAATCTGCCAGCTCCTCTTACCCCTGACCTTCACCGCCCCTGGAGTGTCTGAGGGAGATAGGACACTTGCATGATGACACTGTTGCAGTGCCTGTGTGGCATTAGGGGAAAAACAAGCTAACCGACAACGCCACCCTAGGGATTGCACCCAGGGATATACTAATCAATTAAATCCAAACAATTATATAGCACACACGTTCGTTTGACTGACGGCACCAGAGACGAAGTTCCAAAAATAGGTTGTTTTTATTAACTAAAACATGCGTGTTCCACATGTAAAAAACAGGATAAATGAAATCAATTGGTATGTAGGGGATAGACAGGATGGTTAGGGGCTGAGGCTTACCAGCAGGGGGCAAGATACCAGGAGACGGAGGGGGGGGACACATAAACACCAACCAGTCACTCGTGCTCGCACATACACACAGCAACACAGGATCAAAATGATAAAAGAGAAATTCCAAGAGGACACACGTGAAACCACACTCGGGAAGGGGGCACCACCACCTAAAGGATCTAGTTGCCTCCCTGCGGTGGGCACTCAGCGCCTGGAAACGAAGGAACAAAAGAGAGATGAGGGCAGATACAAACGACCAAACAAAACAATAAACACAACTACACAAAATGTAATTCACAAAAAGGAAATGAGTAAGAAAACAAAATATAACACAAACACACAAACCAGGCCAAAAAGGATCTTAAACATGCGTGATAGCCCACTGGTTATCCGCAGCTATAAAAAAAAGGCCTCCTGCCAGTGGCTTAACAGAAGCAGGGCTCAAAACAAACCATAAACAGAATCCCCCAAATTAAACCAAACACTTCCCCAGGACAAACACGCACGCACTCGCCAACACTCTACACACACACACACACACACGCACACCGACACACACTAGTTGCGACACGGACAGATGGAAACACACAAGGACAAGTCAACAGACAGATCACGTTCAAAGAGTGGTCGTTAGCGTCTTCGTCGCTATCCTCCAGGCTAGCCCAGGACAAACACGCACGCACTCGCCAACACTCTACAAACACACTCACCGACACACACTAGCTGCGACACGGACAGGTGGAAACACACAAGGACAAGTCAACAGACAGATCACGTTCAGATAGTGGTCGTTGGCGTCTTCGTCGCTATCCTCCAGGCTAGCCCAGGACAGTTGGGCAGCTTTGGTGGTAAACAACGGGTGGCAAAAACAGCAGTCGGCAACGACACAATCGGCAGTACCTAGAAGCCATACAGGTCACCCCGTTAGTGCTAAACATAATTCTAAAAACAATAGCGATATAAAATAAGGGATACCTACCAGGAAGTTGGGAACTTCCTACTTAAGCCAGCGGCTCACAGCGCACCGCTGAATGTTAGCATTCGGTTGGAATCCACACCGAGACTGTTACGCGATCAACAACCTGCACGCATCACCAACCAAGGCAGGGCACCAGCAGGCACCAGCAAGCAACAGGCACAAGCGCTGCAAAGCGACCAGTGTGAAAAAGTAAATCACCATGCCAAACAAATCAGCCAGAGCGTCCATAGGGAAAGCACGCGTACATACCGGTAGCAAGTGGCCTGGAGGGGCGTAGCAGGAAATAACGAGGAGACAAAGTGTGGCACCTCCCGACACAAAAAGCTACCTCAGAATAAATAAGGTGGAGACGCAAGCCATTGGCTGTGACGGCCCTGATCATTACAAAGGGCTCTGCCCCTGCGTCTCACCACAATCTACCCCCACATTTTCAGTCGGCGTCCCGACGATAGGCCGGTTGGCAGCCCCATTCGAACCCTGGGTTTGAAGAGCAGCACCAACTGGACTCGACACAGGGCCACTGGGGCACACCCCCATCTGGCCGGCTGTCTGAGGTAAATGGTGAATGTTAGAATGTTGGCCTGCCATGGTTCTACATGTCCGGCGTAGAGCCACTCCACCAATGCTCGACTCTGGGACCACTGGCATACTGACCTCTACCTGATCCAGACTCTCTACCACCCGTACTATGGGTGTACCGTCAGTATGAACCACTCCGCTAGTACTAGTTTGAGTGTCTAGACTAGGGGAGGGGCTGGCTGGGATACTGGTGTTTACCACAGTAGATCTTGGTCCAGCCGATGATGTTGGGGGGTCAGCAGGCAACACCTGGGGGCCCGGACAAGCAAGGGCAACAACAGGCGTCGCTACTGGATGTAGCAGTGACGTCGGGGGCAAGAACGCCAGATCAACATCCATGTCGTCCTCCGTCACGACAACAGTCTCAACGACTGGCGGACTTGTGTAAGGCGGGCCTACCGGTGCATCGCTCCCTAGCCGGGCTTTAATGAGACCACGATGTACCTGTCGGACTTTGCTCCGATCAGTCACTGGAGCAATAGTGTACACCGCCCCGTTTACTGGGGGGGCTTTGATAACCTCGTATACCACTGGGCTCCACAGGTCCTGAATTTTGTGGCAGCCCCTCCTACTGAGGTTACGGAGGTAGACCAACTCACCCTCCCCCAGTGGTAGATCTTTAACCTGACGGTCATGGGCCTCTTTCCGTTTACCGGCTGCAGCTCGAAGCCGGCCTTCAGCCCCCTGAAAGGCGACTTGCAGCCTGGCTTGGTGTTCGTCAATCCAATCATGCACCGTCCCGGCTACAGGGTCGGGTACTGTTCCCAGCAAAAAGTCAAGCGGTAGGCGTGGCTCCTGGCCGAACAACAGGAAGTGAGGGGACTCACCGGTTGCTGAATGCGGGGTGGTATTATAACAGAAGAGCAGCTGTGGGAGGCACGCAACCCAATCTCTTTTTCGAGATGCTGGCAGAGTACGGAGGAGGTTATGTAGGGTGCGGTTAAACCGCTCACACTGGCCATTACCGGCAGGATGGTAGGGCGTGGTGCGTGATTTCTCCACACCATAGAGCTGGCAAAGTTGTTGGATGAGAATTGCCTCAAAACAACGACCTTGGTCGGAATGGATGCGAGCAGGGACACCGAACTTGTAAAACCACTCATGGACAAGCACTCTTGCCACGGTGGAGGCACGCTGGTCCTGGGTTGGGATGGCCAGCGAAAACTTACTGAACACGTCAGTCATGACTAGAACATTTTCCACACCCGACCGAGACGGTTCCAGTGACGTGAAATCCACAGCAAGTACCTCATTTGGCCTTGAGGCCAACAAATGCCCCATGAAGCTACGTGCTGGGGGTTTAGTGTCTTTTGCAGTTTGACATCGCTCGCACTCAAGGCACCAACGAGCCACATCGGAGGACATCCCGGGCCAATAGCACCGTTTGCGGGCCAAGTCCAAGGTGCGCTCCACCCCCTGGTGGCCATGCTCCTGATGTAGCTGGGTCAGAACATCAGACTTCAACTTAGCAGGAAGCAACAGTTGGAAATATTCCTCTGCTCCGTCTGAACGAAACACCCTACGGTATATGGCACCTTCCCTTTCCACTAGTCGGTCCCACTGGCGTAAGAGAACCAATGCCGACTTGGACATTCGCTGTCTCTCAGCAGGCCCAGGTTTAACACCTCGCCTCCAATGTGGCACAACCTCCTGGAAGACAGGATCTTGTTCCTGACTAGAGTGCAAATGGGAGGTTTTGTTATCAGGGAACGCCGTAACCACCGCTTGAACCACCTGCGTTACTGGCTGTGCCTGCTCAACTTGCTGTAAGGCAGTTGGAAGGGTCGTGCCCAGGGCCAAATCCGCCAAAACAGGATGGTCCGAGGGGTTCTGCCTCGACAGAGCATCCGCATTGCGGTTCTGTCTGCCGGAGCGATATTTGATCTCGTAGTCGAATGGAGCCATCTGGGCAACCCAGCGCTGCTCTAATGCTCCTAGTTTTGCAGTAGACAGGTGACTTAGGGGATTGTTGTCCGTAAAGATAATACAGCGCTGCCCCAACAGGTACTCCCTAAACTTTTCGGTGAGGGCCCACTTGAGCGCGACGAACTCCAACTTCATAGAACTGTAGTTGGACATGTTGCGCTCAGTGGGCCTAAGACCACGGCTGGCATAAGCTATAGGGCGCACCTTCCCCCCCTGTTCCTGAGATAGAACAGCCCCTAATCCGCTGTAACTCGCATCCACTTCTAAGATAAATGGCAAGCTGAAATCGGCGTAGGCAAGGACAGGGGCCGTGGTCAGCTTTCTCTTTAGGGCATCAAAGCTTTGCTGGCACTCTTCAGACCAATGGGACAGCAAACTTTGGCCCGGGCCTCGCTTTGATTTAGTGCCACCCAGCGCCGCCACCAGCTTGTGGAGGGGGGCCGCCGCCTTGGCAAAACCCTCCACAAACCGGCGGTAGTAGCTGGCGAACCCCAAGAAAGAACGCACCTCCGAGACGGTGCTAGGGCAACGCCAACTAGCCACTGCCTCAATCTTTTTAGGGTCTGTCGCCACCCCCTGACTCGAAATGACGTGACCGAGGTAGCCAACCTCCTGTTTGAAAAATGCACATTTGCTCAACTTGGCCTTAAGGCCCTCATGCTTCAAACGCCCCAGAACAAGTTCCAAACGTTCCAGGTGTTGGGAAACAGAAGTAGAAAAGACCACAATGTCATCCAAGTACAACAACAAGGTTTGACATTGCTGGTCCCCAAAAATCCTTTCCATCAACCTTTGAAAGGTTGCTGGCGCGTTACAAAGGCCGAATGGCATTCGCTGCCATTCGAAAAGGCCGAAAGGTGTACAGAAGGCCGTCTTGGCACGATCACCCACCGCAACAGGGACCTGGTGATACCCGCTGGCTAGGTCCATAGTAGAGAACCAGTGGGCTCCTGTCAATGCATCGAGGGACTCCTCGATGCGAGGAAGAGGGAAAGCGTCTTTGCGTGTCTTCGTGTTTAGTTGGCGGTAGTCAACACACATGCGGAGACTACCATCCTTCTTTCGGGCCAACACTATAGGGGACGCATATGGGCTACAACTCTCAGTGATAACTTGTGCCTCCATCAATAAATTGATATGAGCCTTAGCCATCTCATATTCCGATGGGGGGATACGCCTGTATCGTTGTCGAACTGGCGCCTCATCGACTAGTGGAATCTGATGAGAGAGGAGGTTAGTACAACCCAGGTCCCCATCATGGGAGGCAAAGATTCCGCTGAACCGCCGTAGCAAATTCCGGACCCTTTCCTGGTCTGAAGCCTCCAAGACAGAGAGGTCAATTTCCTCAATCTGGGATGGTACTGATGATGTAACCATCTGGGAGGCAACAGTGGCCATCACAGTGTTGACCTCGGTGACACTTGCGGGCAAACTCACCACTTGCACACAACACAAACTTCCCAAATCGGTGCGAGGATACAGTAACACATCTTCCGTGCCCACATTAACTATCGCTAGTACTACGGCTCACCCGGATCAGAGATGGCGAGGCCAACAAGCCCGCAGGAAGTCCTCTGTCCGTGGGCTCAAACAATACCGAGGTGTCGGAAAACTGTGCTGAACATGTAGCAGCTACCATAACCATAGTGCCACCCGGGATACGATGGGCTCGGCCTCCACGGACTTTGACCCTCCCTGGCCTTATGGGGTGAGTTTCTGCAAAATGACACCGCTGTAGAGCCTCAGCAACAGCACCATGAGCCTGAGAGACAGAGGGCAGTCCGAAGAGGGCCAGACCATGCTGCCCAAAAAGCTCATGGTAGCATTTATTCAAAATGTTCATGCCGAGCACACCAGGTGCCTGGAGGCCAATCCCCCCAGGTGGGTCTCTCACAACCAGAACACCGCACTGTGCTATGGACTTTCCACAAAGCTCAACATCCAGTTCTAAATAGCCGACGTAGGGTATGCTCAGCCCGTTGGCTGCCCGGAGCTGTAGCCATTGACAAGAGCGCAGACGGTCAGAGCCCCAGGGTTCAAAGTGATTCAAAAAGAAGGTCTCGGTGACGGTAGACACCATTGACCCGGTGTCTATTAGGCATGGTACCGGGACCCCACCAATGAGTACATCTAAATGGGGACATGATGAGATTAAGCTAGATCCGACGGACACGTTACTCGAGCCAGGCAACCCCCCACCAGAACTTTGGCTCTGCAGTTCGGTGGGTGCTAGTTTCCCACCGACGGACGAGGTGAAAACTGTCCATTGCTCCTAGGGTGGTTTGCCGAGAAGGCCTGGGCATGAGGAGGAACCCTTGGCCCGTCACAATCTTGGGCAAAATGGCCAGGCTGTTGGCACCGCCTGCATATAATGGGGTTGCCACGAGGCCTTTGATAAGGGCGCTGTAACGTGGCAACACTCTGGGACAGTTGATTAAGCTGCTCTTGTTGACGTCTCAACATGTCCTTTAGCTCTGATAGTTCAGACCCCTCTGTGGAGCTGCTAGAAACGGGCATATGACCACCATGCACTGCATACTGGACACCATGTATGGATGGAACAGACTGACTGCGACCCCTCGCGCCACCCGGCATGCCCTCGTGCTCCCACCTAATAGCCTCTGCTCTGAGCTCTAGCATGGTCATGGTTGGCTGGCGTCTTATAAGCTGCTTAAGTTCCCTCCGCAAAGCACCATCGATAACATGCTCAGAGAATTGATCGCGTAACAAAACCTCAGCATTCGATGTGTGTTCTAATTATTTGAATGATTTGTTTTCTTTTGGTTTGATTACTTATCTAGTTCTGCGTTTATCTCAACTATTTTGTGTGTATTGTTTTTCTTTTGGTTTGATTACTTATTTAGTTCTGCGTTTATCTCAACTATTTTGTGTGTATTGTTTGTTTTCTTTTGATTTGATTACTTATTTAGTTTTGCGTTTATCTCAACTATTTTGTGTGTATTGTTTGTTTTCGTTTGGTTGCATGGTGAAGATTTTGCATTGAAAAGGAAAGAAGTTATTTAATAAATTGTATTTTTCTATAACATTTGAACTACGTCTCATGCCTTCTGGCGTTGTCGGTTCCTTTTTCTTATTTCTTAGTTAGATCTTTTAGTTTATTTTCCTTTCGCCTACCACCTTGCCACACTTGGCGTTGTCGGCAGGATCACTTTTTTTTCGAAAGGCTGAGACGTGTGATCAAAAAGTGATTCTAACGCTCTGAAAAGCATTTTGCGCTCATAAACAAGAAATGTTGATATCTCTGTCAATTTCAATGCAAACGTGTTACTAAGCTCACCGTAGCGTTATAGGGCCAACTCCACCATTTGGAAGTGATCAAAAAGTGATTCTAACGCTCTGAAAAGCATTTTGCGCTCATAAACAAGAAATGTTGATATCTCGGTCAATTTCAATGCAAACGTGTTACTAAGCTCACCACAGGGTTATAGGGCCATTACTCCACCATTTGGAAGTAGTTTTGAGCAAAATCAACAATGTAAGGTCAAAAACACATTGTTGGTCAAAAAGTGATTCTAGCGCTCTGAAAAGCATTTTGCGCTCATAAAAATAAGACATGTTGATATCTCTGTCAATTTCAATGCAAACGTGTTACTAAGCTCACCACAGGGTTATAGGGCCATTACTCCACCATTTGGATGTAGTTTTGAGCAAAATCAACAATGTAAGGTCAAAAACACATTCTTGACCAAAAAGTGATTCTAGCGCTCTGAAAAGCATTTTGCGCTCATAAAAATAAGACATGTTGATATCTCTGTCAATTTCAATGCAAACGTGTTACTAAGCTGACCAAAGGGTTGAAGGGCCAAACTCCACCATTTGGAAGTGATCAAAAAGTGATTCTAACGCTCTGAAAAGCATTTTGCGCTCATAAACAAGAAATGTTGATATCTCTGTCAATTTCAATGCAAACGTGTTACTAAGCTCACCACAGGGTTATAGGGCCATTACTCCACCATTTGGAAGTAGTTTTGAGCAAAATCAACAATGTAAGGTCAAAAACACATTGTTGGTCAAAAAGTGATTCTAGCGCTCTGAAAAGCATTTTGCGCTCATAAAAATAAGACATGTTGATATCTCTGTCAATTTCAATGCAAACGTGTTACTAAGCTCACCACAGGGTTATAGGGCCATTACTCCACCATTTGGATGTAGTTTTGAGCAAAATCAACAATGTAAGGTCAAAAACACATTGTTGACCAAAAAGTGATTCTAGCGCTCTGAAAAGCATTTTGCGCTCATAAAAATAAGACATGTTGATATCTCTGTCAATTTCAATGCAAACGTGTTACTAAGCTGACCAAAGGGTTGAAGGGCCAAACTCCACCATTTGGAAGTGATCAAAAAGTGATTCTAACGCTCTGAAAAGCATTTTGCGCTCATAAACAAGAAATGTTGATATCTCTGTCAATTTCAATGCAAACGTGTTACTAAGCTCACCACAGGGTTATAGGGCCATTACTCCACCATTTGGAAGTAGTTTTGAGCAAAATCAACAATGTAAGGTCAAAAACACATTGTTGGTCAAAAAGTGATTCTAGCGCTCTGAAAAGCATTTTGCGCTCATAAAAATAAGACATGTTGATATCTCTGTCAATTTCAATGCAAACGTGTTACTAAGCTGACCAAAGGGTTGAAGGGCCAAACTCCACCGTTTGGAAGTGATCAAAAAGTGATTCTAACGCTCTGAAAAGCATTTTGCGCTCATAAACAAGAAATGTTGATATCTCTGTCAATTTCAATGCAAACGTGTTACTAAGCTCACCACAGGGTTATAGGGCCATTACTCCACCATTTGGAAGTAGTTTTGAGCAAAATCAACAATGTAAGGTCAAAAACACATTGTTGGCCAAAAAGTGATTCTAGCGCTCTGAAAAGCATTTTGCGCTCATAAAAATAAGACATGTTGATATCTCTGTCAATTTCAATGCATTGGAAGTGATCAAAAAGTGATTCTAACGCTCTGAAAAGCATTTTGCGCTCATAAAACAAGAAATGTTGATATCTCTGTCAATTTCAATGCAAACGTGTTACTAAGCTCACCGTAGCGTTATAGGGCCAACTCCACCATTTGGAAGTGATCAAAAAGTGATTCTAACGCTCTGAAAAGCATTTTGCGCTCATAAACAAGAAATGTTGATATCTCGGTCAATTTCAATGCAAACGTGTTACTAAGCTCACCACAGGGTTATAGAGGGCCATTACTCCACCATTTGGAAGTAGTTTTGAGCAAAATCAACAATGTAAGGTCAAAAACACATTGTTGGTCAAAAAGTTATTCTAGCGCTCTGAAAAGCATTTTGCGCTCATAAAAATAAGACATGTTGATATCTCTGTCAATTTCAATGCATTGGAAGTGATCAAAAAGTGATTCTAACGCTCTGAAAAGCATTTTGCGCTCATAAAACAAGAAATGTTGATATCTCTGTCAATTTCAATGCAAACGTGTTACTAAGCTCACCGTAGCGTTATAGGGCCAACTCCACCATTTGGAAGTGATCAAAAAGTGATTCTAACGCTCTGAAAAGCATTTTGCGCTCATAAACAAGAAATGTTGATATCTCGGTCAATTTCAATGCAAACGTGTTACTAAGCTCACCACAGGGTTATAGAGGGCCATTACTCCACCATTTGGAAGTAGTTTTGAGCAAAATCAACAATGTAAGGTCAAAAACACATTGTTGGTCAAAAAGTTATTCTAGCGCTCTGAAAAGCATTTTGCGCTCATAAAAATAAGACATGTTGATATCTCTGTCAATTTCAATGCAAACGTGTTACTAAGCTCACCACAGGGTTATAGGGCCATTACTCCACCATTTGGATGTAGTTTTGAGCAAAATCAACAATGTAAGGTCAAAAACACATTGTTGACCAAAAAGTGATTCTAGCGCTCTGAAAAGCATTTTGCGCTCATAAAAATAAGACATGTTGATATCTCTGTCAATTTCAATGCAAACGTGTTACTAAGCTGACCAAAGGGTTGAAGGGCCAAACTCCACCATTTGGAAGTGATCAAAAAGTGATTCTAACGCTCTGAAAAGCATTTTGCGCTCATAAACAAGAAATGTTGATATCTCTGTCAATTTAAATGCAAACGTGTTACTAAGCTCACCACAGGGTTATAGGGCCATTACTCCACCATTTGGAAGTCGTTTTGAGCAAAATCAACAATGTAAGGTCAAAAACACATTGTTGGTCAAAAAGTGATTCTAGCGCTCTGAAAAGCATTTTGCGCTCATAAAAATAAGACATGTTGATATCTCTGTCAATTTCAATGCAAACGTGTTACTAAGCTCACCACAGGGTTATAGGGCCATTACTCCACCATTTGGATGTAGTTTTGAGCAAAATCAACAATGTAAGGTCAAAAACACATTGTTGACCAAAAAGTGATTCTAGCGCTCTGAAAAGCATTTTGCGCTCATAAAAATAAGACATGTTGATATCTCTGTCAATTTCAATGCAAACGTGTTACTAAGCTGACCAAAGGGTTGAAGGGCCAAACTCCACCGTTTGGAAGTGATCAAAAAGTGATTCTAACGCTCTGAAAAGCATTTTGCGCTCATAAACAAGAAATGTTGATATCTCTGTCAATTTCAATGCAAACGTGTTACTAAGCTCACCACAGGGTTATAGGGCCATTACTCCACCATTTGGAAGTAGTTTTGAGCAAAATCAACAATGTAAGGTCAAAAACACATTGTTGGCCAAAAAGTGATTCTAGCGCTCTGAAAAGCATTTTGCGCTCATAAAAATAAGACATGTTGATATCTCTGTCAATTTCAATGCATTGGAAGTGATCAAAAAGTGATTCTAACGCTCTGAAAAGCATTTTGCGCTCATAAAACAAGAAATGTTGATATCTCTGTCAATTTCAATGCAAACGTGTTACTAAGCTCACCGTAGCGTTATAGGGCCAACTCCACCATTTGGAAGTGATCAAAAAGTGATTCTAACGCTCTGAAAAGCATTTTGCGCTCATAAACAAGAAATGTTGATATCTCGGTCAATTTCAATGCAAACGTGTTACTAAGCTCACCACAGGGTTATAGAGGGCCATTACTCCACCATTTGGAAGTAGTTTTGAGCAAAATCAACAATGTAAGGTCAAAAACACATTGTTGGTCAAAAAGTTATTCTAGCGCTCTGAAAAGCATTTTGCGCTCATAAAAATAAGACATGTTGATATCTCTGTCAATTTCAATGCAAACGTGTTACTAAGCTCACCACAGGGTTATAGGGCCATTACTCCACCATTTGGATGTAGTTTTGAGCAAAATCAACAATGTAAGGTCAAAAACACATTGTTGACCAAAAAGTGATTCTAGCGCTCTGAAAAGCATTTTGCGCTCATAAAAATAAGACATGTTGATATCTCTGTCAATTTCAATGCAAACGTGTTACTAAGCTGACCAAAGGGTTGAAGGGCCAAACTCCACCATTTGGAAGTGATCAAAAAGTGATTCTAACGCTCTGAAAAGCATTTTGCGCTCATAAACAAGAAATGTTGATATCTCTGTCAATTTCAATGCAAACGTGTTACTAAGCTCACCACAGGGTTATAGGGCCATTACTCCACCATTTGGAAGTAGTTTTGAGCAAAATCAACAATGTAAGGTCAAAAACACATTGTTGGTCAAAAAGTGATTCTAGCGCTCTGAAAAGCATTTTGCGCTCATAAAAATAAGACATGTTGATATCTCTGTCAATTTCAATGCAAACGTGTTACTAAGCTCACCGTAGCGTTATAGGGCCAACTCCTCCATTTGGAAGTGATCAAAAAGTGATTCTAACGCTCTGAAAAGCATTTTGCGCTCATAAACAAGAAATGTTGATATCTCTGTCAATTTCAATGCAAACGTGTTACTAAGCTCACCGTAGCGTTATAGGGCCAACTCCACCTATGGAAGTGATCAAAAAGTGATTCTAAAGCTCTGAAAAGCATTTTGCGCTCGTAAACAAGAAATGTAGATATCTCGGTCAATTTCAATGCAAACGTGTTACTAAGCTCACCACAGGGTTATAGGGCCATTACTCCACCATTTGGATGTAGTTTTGAGCAAAATCAACAATGTAAGGTCAAAAACACATTGTTGGTCAAAAAGGGATTCTAGCGCTCTGAAAAGCATTTTGCGCTCATAAAAATAAGACATGTTGATATCTCTGTCAATTTCAATGCAAACGTGTTACTAAGCTCACCACAGGGTTATAGGGCCATTACTCCACCATTTGGATGTAGTTTTGAGCAAAATCAACAATGTAAGGTCAAAAACACATTGTTGGTCAAAAAGGGATTCTAGCGCTCTGAAAAGCATTTTGCGCTCATAAAAATAAGACATGTTGATATCTCTGTCAATTTCAATGCAAACGTGTTACTAAGCTCACCACAGGGTTATAGGGCCATTACTCCACCATTTGGATGTAGTTTTGAGCAAAATCAACAATGTAAGGTCAAAAACACATTGTTGACCAAAAAGTGATTCTAGCGCTCTGAAAAGCATTTTGCGCTCATAAAAATAAGACATGTTGATATCTCTGTCAATTTCAATGCAAACGTGTTACTAAGCTGACCAAAGGGTTGAAGGGCCAAACTCCACCATTTGGAAGTGATCAAAAAGTGATTCTAACGCTCTGAAAAGCATTTTGCGCTCATAAACAAGAAATGTTGATATCTCTGTCAATTTCAATGCAAACGTGTTACTAAGCTCACCACAGGGTTATAGGGCCATTACTCCACCATTTGGAAGTAGTTTTGAGCAAAATCAACAATGTAAGGTCAAAAACACATTGTTGACCAAAAAGTGATTCTAGCGCTCTGAAAAGCATTTTGCGCTCATAAAAATAAGACATGTTGATATCTCTGTCAATTTCAATGCAAACGTGTTACTAAGCTGACCAAAGGGTTGAAGGGCCAAACTCCACCATTTGGAAGTGATCAAAAAGTGATTCTAACGCTCTGAAAAGCATTTTGCGCTCATAAACAAGAAATGTTGATATCTCTGTCAATTTCAATGCAAACGTGTTACTAAGCTCACCACAGGGTTATAGGGCCATTACTCCACCATTTGGAAGTAGTTTTGAGCAAAATCAACAATGTAAGGTCAAAAACACATTGTTGGTCAAAAAGTGATTCTAGCGCTCTGAAAAGCATTTTGCGCTCATAAAAATAAGACATGTTGATATCTCTGTCAATTTCAATGCAAACGTGTTACTAAGCTCACCACAGGGTTATAGGGCCATTACTCCACCATTTGGATGTAGTTTTGAGCAAAATCAACAATGTAAGGTCAAAAACACATTGTTGACCAAAAAGTGATTCTAGCGCTCTGAAAAGCATTTTGCGCTCATAAAAATAAGACATGTTGATATCTCTGTCAATTTCAATGCAAACGTGTTACTAAGCTCACCGTAGCGTTATAGGGCCAACTCCACCATTTGGAAGTGATCAAAAAGTGATTCTAACGCTCTGAAAAGCATTTTGCGCTCATAAACAAGAAATGTTGATATCTCTGTCAATTTCAATGCAAACGTGTTACTAAGCTCACCGTAGCGTTATAGGGCCAACTCCACCATTTGGAAGTGATCAAAAAGTGATTCTAACGCTCTGAAAAGCATTTTGCGCTCGTAAACAAGAAATGTTGATATCTCTGTCAATTTCAATGCAAACGTGTTACTAAGCTCACCGTAGCGTTATAGGGCCAACTCCACCATTTGGAAGTGATCAAAAAGTGATTCAAAAATCTCTGAAAAGCATTTTGCGCTCGTAAACAAGAAATGTAGATATCTCGGTCAATTTCAATGCAAACGTGTTACTAAGCTCACCACAGGGTTATAGGGCCATTACTCCACCATTTGGAAGTAGTTTTGAGCAAAATCAACAATGTAAGGTCAAAAACACATTGTTGGTCAAAAGGGATTCTAGCGCTCTGAAAAGCATTTTGCGCTCATAAAAATAAGACATGTTGATATCTCTGTCAATTTCAATGCAAACGTGTTACTAAGCTCACCACAGGGTTATAGGGCCATTACTCCACCATTTGGATGTAGTTTTGAGCAAAATCAACAATGTAAGGTCAAAAACACATTGTTGACCAAAAAGTGATTCTAGCGCTCTGAAAAGCATTTTGCGCTCATAAAAATAAGACATGTTGATATCTCTGTCAATTTCAATGCAAACGTGTTACTAAGCTGACCAAAGGGTTGAAGGGCCAAATTCCACCATTTGGAAGTGATCAAAAAGTGATTCTAACGCTCTGAAAAGCATTTTGCGCTCATAAACAAGAAATGTTGATATCTCTGTCAATTTCAATGCAAACTTGTTACTAAGCTCACCACAGGGTTATAGGGCCATTACTCCACCATTTGGAAGTAGTTTTGAGCAAAATCAACAATGTAAGGTCAAAAACACATTGTTGACCAAAAAGTGATTCTAGCGCTCTGAAAAGCATTTTGCGCTCATAAAAATAAGACATGTTGATATCTCTGTCAATTTCAATGCAAACGTGTTACTAAGCTAACCAAAGGGTTGAAGGGCCAAACTCCACCATTTGGAAGTGATCAAAAAGTGATTCTAACGCTCTGAAAAGCATTTTGCGCTCATAAACAAGAAATGTTGATATCTCTGTCAATTTCAATGCAAACGTGTTACTAAGCTCACCACAGGGTTATAGGGCCATTACTCCACCATTTGGAAGTAGTTTTGAGCAAAATCAACAATGTAAGGTCAAAAACACATTGTTGGCCAAAAAGTGATTCTAGCGCTCTGAAAAGCATTTTGCGCTCATAAAAATAAGACATGTTGATATCTCTGTCAATTTCAATGCATTGGAAGTGATCAAAAAGTGATTCTAACGCTCTGAAAAGCATTTTGCGCTCATAAACAAGAAATGTTGATATCTCTGTCAATTTCAATGCAAACGTGTTACTAAGCTCACCGTAGCGTTATAGGGCCAACTCCACCATTTGGAAGTGATCAAAAAGTGATTCTAACGCTCTGAAAAGCATTTTGCGCTCATAAACAAGAAATGTTGATATCTCGGTCAATTTCAATGCAAACGTGTTACTAAGCTCACCACAGGGTTATAGGGCCATTACTCCACCATTTGGAAGTAGTTTTGAGCAAAATCAACAATGTAAGGTCAAAAACACATTGTTGGTCAAAAAGTGATTCTAGCGCTCTGAAAAGCATTTTGCGCTCATAAAAATAAGACATGTTGATATTGTGGTGAGACGCAGGGGCAGAGCCCTTTGTAATGATCAGGGCCGTCACAGCCAATGGCTTGCGTCTCCACCTCATTTATTCTGAGGTAGCTTTTTGTGTCGGGAGGTGCCACAATTTGTCTCCTCGTTATTTCCTGCTACGCCCCTCCAGGCAACTTGCTACCGCGCTTGTGCCTGTTGCTTGCTGGTGCCTGCTGGTGCCCTGCCTTGGTTGGTGATGCGTGCAGGTTGTTGATCGCGTAACAGTCTCGGTGTGGTTTCCAACCGAATGCTAACATTCAGCGGTGCGCTGTGAGCCGCTGGCTTAAGTAGGAAGTTGCCAACTTCCTGGTACTGCCGATTGTGTCGTTGCCGACTGCTGTTTTTGCCACCCGTTGTTTACCACCAAAGCTGCCCAACTGTCCTGGGCTAGCCTGGAGGATAGCGGCGAAGACGCCAACGACCACTATCTGAACGTGCTCTGTCTGTTGACTTGTCCTTGTGTGTTTCCACCTGTCCGTGTCGCAACTAGTGTGTGTCGGTGTGTGTGTTTGTAGAGTGTTGGCGAGTGCGTGCGTGTTTGTCCTGGGCTAGCCTGGAGGATAGCGGCGAAGACGCTAACGACCACTCTTTGAACGTGATCTGTCTGTTGACTTGTCCTTGTGTGTTTCCATCTGTCCGTGTCGCAACTAGTGTGTGTCGGTGTAGAGTGTTGGCGAGTGCGTGCGTGTTTGTCCTGGGGAAGTGTTTGGTTTAATTTGGGGGATTCTGTTTATGGTTTGTTTTGAGCCCTGCTTCTGTTAAGCCACTGGCAGGAGGCCTTTTTTTTATAGCTGCGGATAACCAGTGGGCTATCACGCATGTTTAAGATCCTTTTTGGCCTGGTTTGTGTGTTTGTGTTATATTTTGTTTTCTTACTCATTTCCTTTTTGTGAATTACATTTTGTGTAGTTGTGTTTATTGTTTTGTTTGGTCGTTTGTATCTGCCCTCATCTCTCTTTTGTTCCTTCGTTTCCAGGCGCTGAGTGCCCACCGCAGGGAGGCAACTAGATCCTTTAGGTGGTGGTGCCCCCTTCCCGAGTGTGGTTTCACGTGTGTCCTCTTGGAATTTCTCTTTTATCATTTTGATCCTGTGTTGCTGTGTGTATGTGCGAGCACGAGTGACTGGTTGGTGTTTATGTGTCTCCCCCCTCCGTCTCCTGGTATCTTGCCCCCTGCTGGTAAGCCTCAGCCCTAACCATCCTGTCTATCCCCTACATACCAATTGATTTCATTTATCCTGTTTTATTACATGTGGAACACGCATGTTTTAGTTAATAAAAAAAACCTATTTTTGGAACTTCGTCTCTGGTGCCGTCAGTCAAACGAACGTGTGTGCTATATAATTGTTTGGATTTAATTGATTAGTATATCCCTGGGTGCAATCCCTAGGGTGGCGTTGTCGGTTAGCTTGTTTTTCCCCTAATGCCACATTTGGCGTCGTCGGCAGGATTGACTTTCTAAAAACACCAGAGGCGTATGTTCCGATATTTATAGGTTGTACTTTACTTATTTTATTTATTTTTTTCTCCCTTCACTTCAGGCATTTAAATTGACCTTTCTCTCTGTCTGCGTGAGTGTATGTTGGCAAAAACAGCAGTTGTCTTGACCGTCGTAGCAGTTGGCTGCTGTGCTCCTTTTACAGTGGACCAAAAACCTCGCTGGCACAGGTAAATCATAGTTTAGCCATGAATATAGAAGAGCTACAAGAGCTGAGGGAATTGGTGGCACAGCTTAAAGCAGATAATGAGAGATTGAACCTAAGACCGAATCCAGCACCCTCGGGCGATGCCTTACTTGCTGAGCCTGGGGCCTCTGTGGCAGAGAGATTGGTGTTCGTCCCCCGTGATAGAAAGTGTCCCATGTTTAAAGGAAAGTCAGGGATTAAGGTAAATGAATGGATTGAAGAGGCAGAGGCATGCATGCGGGCACGTCACCTTTCTGTGAATGATCAAGCTTCCTTTCTGTTTGATCAGTTAGAAGGGGAGGCCAGAGAGGAGATAAAGTATTGCCCGAGCACCGATAGAAATGATCCCAAAAAGATCAAAAGTATTCTCCGGGAATTGTACGGATGCTCTCAGTCTTATGTAGCCCTGCAAGAGGCTTTCTTTTCGAGGAAGCAGCAGGATGGTGAAACCTTGTTGGAGTTCTCTTTGGCTTTGATGAGTATTATGAATAGAGTAAAGCATCGTGCACCCGATGGTTTGGTGAATGCTGAGGTTTTGTTACGCGATCAATTCTCTGAGCATGTTATCGATGGTGCTTTGCGGAGGGAACTTAAGCAGCTTATAAGACGCCAGCCAACCATGACCATGCTAGAGCTCAGAGCAGAGGCTATTAGGTGGGAGCACGAGGGCATGCCGGGTGGCGCGAGGGGTCGCAGTCAGTCTGTTCCATCCATACATGGTGTCCAGTATGCAGTGCATGGTGGTCATATGCCCGTTTCTAGCAGCTCCACAGAGGGGTCTGAACTATCAGAGCTAAAGGACATGTTGAGACGTCAACAAGAGCAGCTTAATCAACTGTCCCAGAGTGTTGCCACGTTACAGCGCCCTTATCAAAGGCCTCGTGGCAACCCCATTATATGCAGGCGGTGCCAACAGCCTGGCCATTTTGCCCAAGATTGTGACGGGCCAAGGGTTCCTCCTCATGCCCAGGCCTTCTCGGCAAACCACCCTAGGAGCAATGGACAGTTTTCACCTCGTCCGTCGGTGGGAAACTAGCACCCACCGAACTGCAGAGCCAAAGTTCTGGTGGGGGGTTGCCTGGCTCGAGTAACGTGTCCGTCGGATCTAGCTTAATCTCATCATGTCCCCATTTAGATGTACTCATTGGTGGGGTCCCGGTACCATGCCTAATAGACACCGGGTCAATGGTGTCTACCGTCACCGAGACCTTCTTTTTGAATCACTTTGAACCCTGGGGCCCTGACCGTCTGCGCTCTTGTCAATGGCTACAGCTCCGGGCAGCCAACGGGCTGAGCATACCCTACGTCGGCTATTTAGAACTGGATGTTGAGCTTTGTGGAAAGTCCATAGCACAGTGCGGTGTTCTGGTTGTGAGAGACCCACCTGGGGGGATTGGCCTCCAGGCACCTGGTGTGCTCGGCATGAACATTTTGAATAAATGCTACCATGAGCTTTTTGGGCAGCATGGTCTGGCCCTCTTCGGACTGCCCTCTGTCTCTCAGGCTCATGGTGCTGTTGCTGAGGCCCTACAGCGGTGTCATTTTGCAGAAACTCACCCCATAAGGCCAGGGAGGGTCAAAGTCCGTGGAGGCCGAGCCCATCGTATCCCGGGTGGCACTATGGTTATGGTAGCTGCTACATGTTCAGCACAGTTTTCCGACACCTCGGTATTGTTTGAGCCCACGGACAGAGGACTTCCTGCGGGCTTGTTGGCCTCGCCATCTCTGATCCGGGTGAGCCGTAGTACTAGCTACATACCGATAGTTAATGTGGGCACGGAAGATGTGTTACTGTATCCTCGCACCGATTTGGGAAGTTTGTGTTGTGTGCAAGTGGTGAGTTTGCCCGCAAGTGTCACCGAGGTCAACACTGTGATGGCCACTGTTGCCTCCCAGATGGTTACATCATCAGTACCATCCCAGATTGAGGAAATTGACCTCTCTGTCTTGGAGGCTTCAGACCAGGAAAGGGTCCGGAATTTGCTACAGCGGTTCAGCGGAATCTTTGCCTCCCATGATGGGGACCTGGGTTGTACTAACCTCCTCTCTCATCAGATTCCACTAGTCGATGAGGCGCCAGTTCGACAACGATACAGGCGCATCCCCCCATCGGAATATGAGATGGCTAAGGCTCATATCAATTTATTGATGGAGGCACAAGTTATCACTGAGAGTTGTAGCCCATATGCGTCCCCTATAGTGTTGGCCCGAAAGAAGGATGGTAGTCTCCGCATGTGTGTTGACTACCGCCAACTAAACGCGAAGACACGCAAAGACGCTTTCCCTCTTCCTCGCATCGAGGAGTCCCTCGATGCATTGACAGGAGCCCACTGGTTCTCTACTATGGACCTAGCCAGCGGGTATCATCAGGTCCCTGTTGCGGTGGGTGATCGTGCCAAGACGGCCTTCTGTACACCTTTCGGCCTTTTCGAATGGCAGCGAATGCCATTCGGCCTTTGTAACGCCCCAGCAACCTTTCAAAGGTTGATGGAAAGGATTTTTGGGGACCAGCAATGTCAAACCTTGTTGTTGTACTTGGATGACATTGTGGTCTTTTCTACTTCTGTTTCCCAACACCTGGAACGTTTGGAACTTGTTCTGGGGCGTTTGCAGCATGAGGGCCTTAAGGCCAAGTTGAGCAAATGTGCATTTTTCAAACAGGAGGTTGGCTACCTCGGTCACGTCATTTCGAGTCAGGGGGTGGCGACAGACCCTAAAAAGATTGAGGCAGTGGCTAGTTGGCGTTGCCCTAGCACCGTCTCGGAGGTGCGTTCTTTCTTGGGGTTCGCCAGCTACTACCGCCGGTTTGTGGAGGGTTTTGCCAAGGCGGCGGCCCCCCTCCACAAGCTGGTGGCGGCGCTGGGTGGCACTAAATCAAAGCGAGGCCCGGGCCAAAGTTTGCTGTCCCATTGGTCTGAAGAGTGCCAGCAAAGCTTTGATGCCCTAAAGAGAAAGCTGACCACGGCCCCTGTCCTTGCCTACGCCGATTTCAGCTTGCCATTTATCTTAGAAGTGGATGCGAGTTACAGCGGATTAGGGGCTGTTCTATCTCAGGAACAGGGGGGGAAGGTGCGCCCTATAGCTTATGCCAGCCGTGGTCTTAGGCCCACTGAGCGCAACATGTCCAACTACAGTTCCATGAAGTTGGAGTTCGTCGCGCTCAAGTGGGCCCTCACCGAAAAGTTTAGGGAGTATCTGTTGGGGCAGCGCTGTATTATCTTTACGGACAACAATCCCCTAAGTCACCTGGCTACTGCAAAACTAGGAGCATTAGAGCAGCGCTGGGTTGCCCAGATGGCTCCATTCGACTACGAGATCAAATATCGCTCCGGCAGACAGAACCGCAATGCGGATGCTCTGTCGAGGCAGAACCCCTCGGACCATCCTGTTTTGGCGGATTTGGCCCTGGGCACGACCCTTCCAACTGCCTTACAGCAAGTTGAGCAGGCACAGCCAGTAACGCAGGTGGTTCAAGCGGTGGTTACGGCGTTCCCTGATAACAAAACCTCCCATTTGCACTCTAGTCAGGAACAAGATCCCGTCTTCCAGGAGGTTGTGCCACATTGGAGGCGAGGTGTTAAACCTGGGCCTGCTGAGAGACAGCGAATGTCCAAGTCGGCATTGGTTCTCTTACGCCAGTGGGACCGACTAGTGGAAAGGGAAGGTGCCATATACCGTAGGGTGTTTCGTTCAGACGGAGCAGAGGAATATTTCCAACTGTTGCTTCCTGCTAAGTTGAAGTCTGATGTTCTGACCCAGTTACATCAGGAGCATGGCCACCAGGGGGTGGACACCTTGGACTTGGCCCGTAAACGGTGCTATTGGCCCGGGATGTCCTCCGATGTGCCTTGAGTGCGAGCGATGTCAAACTGCAAAAGACACTAAACCCCCAGCACGTAGCTTCATGGGGCATTTGTTGGCCTCAAGGCCAAATGAGGTACTTGCTGTGGATTTCACGTCACTGGAACCGTCTCGGTCGGGTGTGGAAAATGTTCTAGTCATGACTGACGTGTTCAGTAAGTTTTCGCTGGCCATCCCAACCCAGGACCAGCGTGCCTCCACCGTGGCAAGAGTGCTTGTCCATGAGTGGTTTTACAAGTTCGGTGTCCCTGCTCGCATCCATTCCGACCAAGGTCGTTGTTTTGAGGCAATTCTCATCCAACAACTTTGCCAGCTCTATGGTGTGGAGAAATCCCGCACCACGCCCTACCATCCTGCCGGTAATGGCCAGTGTGAGCGGTTTAACCGCACCCTACATAACCTCCTCCGTACTCTGCCAGCATCTCGAAAAAGAGATTGGGTTGCGTGCCTCCCACAGCTGCTCTTCTGTTATAATACCACCCCGCATTCAGCAACCGGTGAGTCCCCTCACTTCCTGTTGTTCGGCCAGGAGCCACGCCTACCGCTTGACTTTTTGCTGGGAACAGTACCCGACCCTGTAGCCGGGACGGTGCATGATTGGATTGACGAACACCAAGCCAGGCTGCAAGTCGCCTTTCAGGGGGCTGAAGGCCGGCTTCGAGCTGCAGCCGGTAAACGGAACGGAGCTTTAACCTGACGGAGCCCATGACCGTCAGGTTAAAGATCTACCACTGGGGGAGGGTGAGTTGGTCTACCTCCGTAACCTTAGTAGGAGGGGCTGCCACAAAATTCAGGACCTGTGGAGCCCAGTGGTATACGAGGTTATCAAAGCCCCCCCAGTAAACGGGGCGGTGTACACTATTGCTCCAGTGACTGATCGGAGCAAAGTCCGACAGGTACATCGTGGTCTCATTAAAGCCCGGCTAGGGAGCGATGCACCGGTAGGCCCGCCTTACACAAGTCCGCCAGTCGTTGAGACTGTTGTCGTGACGGAGGACGACATGGATGTTGATCTGGCGTTCTTGCCTCCGACGTCACTGCTACATCCAGTAGCGACGCCTGTTGTTGCACTTGCCTGTCCGGGCCCCCAGGTGTTGCCTGCTGACCCCCCAACATCATCGGCTGGACCAAGATCTACTGCGGTAAACACCAGTATCCCAGCCAGCCCCTCCCCTAGTCTAGACACTCAAACTAGTACTAGCGGAGTGGTTCATACTGACGGTATACCCGTAGTACGGGTGGTAGAGAGTCTGGATCAGGTAGAGGTCAGTATGCCAGTGGTCCCAGAGTCGAGCATTGGTGGAGTGGCTCTACGCCGGACATGTAGAACCATGGCAGGCCAACATTCTAACATTCACCATTTACCTCAGACAGCCGGCCAGATGGGGGTGTGCCCCAGTGGCCCTGTGTCGAGTCCAGTTGGTGCTGCTCTTCAAACACAGGGTTTGAATGGGGCTGCCAACCGGCCTATCGTCGGGACGCCGACTGAAAATGTGGGGGTAGATTGTGGTGAGACGCAGGGGCAGAGCCCTTTGTAATGATCAGGGCCGTCACAGCCAATGGCTTGCGTCTCCACCTTATTTATTCTGAGGTAGCTTTTTGTGTCGGGAGGTGCCACACTTTGTCTCCTCGTTATTTCCTGCTACGCCCCTCCAGGCCACTTGCTACCGGTATGTACGCGTGCTTTCCCTATGGACGCTCTGGCTGATTTGTTTGGCATGGTGATTTACTTTTTCACACTGGTCGCTTTGCAGCGCTTGTGCCTGTTGCTTGCTGGTGCCTGCTGGTGCCCTGCCTTGGTTGGTGATGCGTGCAGGTTGTTGATCGCGTAACAGTCTCGGTGTGGATTCCAACCGAATGCTAACATTCAGCGGTGCGCTGTGAGCCGCTGGCTTAAGTAGGAAGTTCCCAACTTCCTGGTAGGTATCCCTTATTTTATATCGCTATTGTTTTTAGAATTATGTTTAGCACTAACGGGGTGACCTGTATGGCTTCTAGGTACTGCCAATTGTGTCGTTGCCGACTGCTGTTTTTGCCACCCGTTGTTTACCACCAAAGCTGCCCAACTGTCCTGGGCCCCGTTTCCCGATAACGATGGATCCACGCTCGTACGATCATTCTCACGATGGATCTTGCGATCCATCGTCAATTTCTTTGGAGCGTTTCCCGAAACTCCTCTTAACGTGAACGCGCATTCGCTGCACTCACGACGTCGTAGGATTGTAACTGTCTACTGACACGGTGCTGAAATGGGCTCCTTAGGAGGGGGAGACGCAGGAATGTCGCAGGAAAATTGTGTTAAAAAGGGTTAAAATATATCCCCATCAAGGACAACAGCAGAGTAGCCTACGAAAAAAATAGACTGCAATTATATGAATGCTAAAGACATTAAAACACAATTGATTAGGCTTAAACCGACATATATCAGTCCTTATCCTGAATGCACTGTGCGTTTCACGGCATTTTCCCCCCTTAAATAATTCCTCTTCACACCTGTGAATAACCCGGGAGAGGTCCATGATGAGGAATACAACGAAGCCCACCGTCTGGCCCGGTGCATCGTTGAGCGCACGATCGGGAGGTGGAAGTTACGCTTTAGATGCCTTCACAAGTCAGGCGGAGGGCTCCAGTTTTCTCCGGCCAAGTCATGCGCCGTGATATGTGTGAGTGTGACGGCTATGTTGCACAACATTGCAGCTAAGGGTGGGGTGGCATTGCTTGAACCGGAGGACGTTGAGGACGATGACGAGGACGATGATGAGGAAGATCGGTGTGAGGACGGCCTCCGCCTCCCTCATAACTACGCGGCTGGTTTTCATGCGCGTCGAATAGTGATTGAGACTTTTTTTTAACCCCCTCCACCCTCCCTCATGTCACTAAACATTCCCGTCAACGTGACCAATCCCCACCATATCCCAGCCTTTTGCCTGCTCCTTTGCTTGTTTTTTATAATTTTTTTTATTTCTTTATTTTCTTATTTTTTTTAATTTATTTTATTTCGTTATTATATTTTTTTAATTTGTTTAATTTAATTTATTTTTTACATTATTTTATGCTACGTTTTATGAGTAGCCTATGTCAGTCTGCACAAATCCCCCCACTTTCTCTCACACATTTTGAGTGCCCTGCCTGCGCAAACATTTTCTGGACTGTCCCGTTTTATTTTGGCCATTTTAACATCTTTATTAATAAATTAATTAATAATCTTTATTAATTACCAAACTAAGAACATAAAGGCGCAATGCGTTTTAATAAAACGCATCCAATAGACGGAATGTCCGATGGTGTCGCCACTGAGGCTATAGCTGACGATGCTCTTAGCGTCCTACGAGTACCTACGAGCACCCCTGGAGTACTCGTTAGCTACGAGCGTTTTCAAGACGTTCGTTCCCCACGATGCTTTCGGGAAACGCGGTGAAAACTCTACGATGCCCTTTCGACGCACTTCACGATCCACTTAGGCTAACGACGCTTTCGGGAAACGGGGCCCTGGGCTAGCCTGGAGGATAGCGACGAAGACGCCAACGACCACTATCTGAACGTGATCTGTCTGTTGACTTGTCCTTGTGTGTTTCCACCTGTCCGTGTCGCAGCTAGTGTGTGTCGGTGAGTGTGTTTGTAGAGTGTTGGCGAGTGCGTGCGTGTTTGTCCTGGGCTAGCCTGGAGGATAGCGACGAAGACGCTAACGACCACTCTTTGAACGTGATCTGTCTGTTGACTTGTCCTTGTGTGTTTCCATCTGTCCGTGTCGCAACTAGTGTGTGTCGGTGTGCGTGTGTGTGTGTGTGTGTGTAGAGTGTTGGCGAGTGCGTGCGTGTTTGTCCTGGGGAAGTGTTTGGTTTAATTTGGGGGATTCTGTTTATGGTTTGTTTTGAGCCCTGCTTCTGTTAAGCCACTGGCAGGAGGCCTTTTTTTTATAGCTGCGGATAACCAGTGGGCTATCACGCATGTTTAAGATCCTTTTTGGCCTGGTTTGTGTGTTTGTGTTATATTTTGTTTTCTTACTCATTTCCTTTTTGTGAATTACATTTTGTGTAGTTGTGTTTATTGTTTTGTTTGGTCGTTTGTATCTGCCCTCATCTCTCTTTTGTTCCTTCGTTTCCAGGCGCTGAGTGCCCACCGCAGGGAGGCAACTAGATCCTTTAGGTGGTGGTGCCCCCTGTTGTAGGCTAATGTTATGCAAGCCGACAGCTCCCCCTAGTGGGCTTGTGTGTGTATGGACTCGGGCAGTCAACACGTGCCAGTCTTGTTATGTGACAACGCGTTCAATACATGCCTAAGAGACTCAGCCTGACTCCGTGTATTCTTCCATGCAAATACACTTGCAACATGGTGTCAGAAGTTGTTTTGGAACCCAGGGAACATCCTAAGTTGCCTGTTAATGTTACAGAGTGCGTTTAATGGTTTTGCTAGACGTAGGCCTAGTTAGAAGTTTCAGTTAGCCTGTTAGCGTTAGCGCCGCGTGGGGAAGATGGCTTCAAACATTCCGCCACCGGAGCCCATGAAGATGACTGGGGATCTTCACTGCCACTGGGCTAGCTTTCGTTCAGAGTTTGAGGATTATCTGCTTGCAACCGGGATCGACAAGGCAGAGAAGCCGGTGCAGGCAGCAACGCTCAGGAGGCTGATGGGGAAGGATTGCCACCATGTTTACAAGCACAATCTGGGACTCACGGAGGAAGAGCAGAAAGACGCAGGTGCGATACTCGACAAACTAGGGCAATACTTCACACCCAGCAAAAATGTGATCTTTGAGAGGTATGTTTTTGGAAACCTTAAACAAGAGGATGGGGAGTCAGTGGATGCTTTTGTCACAAGACTGAGAGAGAAAGCTGCCACATGTGAATATGGAGCTTTAAGAGATGAGCTCATAAGGGACAGGCTTGTTCTGGGAATAACTGATGAAGGCGCCAGACGACGCATGCTAAGAGAAAACGACCTTAAGTTGGAGGGGGCTATTGACATTGTCCGTGCAGTGGAGGTGTTGGACAATAAGTTAAAATCCATGTCACTTAGCAGCTCTGTGCCTGGGGAGAGCATCAATGTAGCATATGGACAGCGACCAGGACGGAGACCTACAGGCAGGCCATCCGAGTCCGCCAGCACGTCAGCACAGCCACAGAGAGGCACAGGTGGATGCAAGTACTGTGGCACACCACACAGACGGGGGCGAGACCTGTGCCCCGCATTTGGAAAGACATGTCGCTTGTGCGGCACTGCTAATCACTTTGCCAAAGTATGCATGAAAGGAGGCCAGCAAGCACGTCAGTTGAACGCTGTGGATGACCCGCCGCTGGGGGACCCGGAGGACTACGGCCGCGATGAGAGAGATGTGTACACGGCGGAGAGCTTGGGGGCTGTGAACACTCAAAGGAAAAAGTGGTTTGTAAACCTGCCACTCCACAGAGGGGTCCAGAGGTGCCAGCTTGACTCTGGAGCCACCTGCAACGTGATGAGCATGAAAGACAAGATGAGACTGGCACCTAAAGCTCCTCTTCAGAAAAGTCTTGCCAGACTGAGGCTTTACAACAGTGAGTGGATGAGCTCAATTGGCGTGTACAGCACACAGTGTGTCATCAGGGGCAAGACACACAGACTGGATTTTGAGGTTGTGTGTACCAGCCAGAAGCCTTTGCTTTCAGGGGAGACATGCGAGAGACTTGGCCTGATGCGTTTCACCATTCCCGAAGAGCTGAACAAAGTGGAGCACTGCAAGGCAGGTGAGCTGACCAGAGACTGTCTTATTAACACTTACAATGACGTGTTCACCAGCCCAGTCGAGTCACTGCCGGGTGATATTCACTTCGTGTTGGACAGCACTGTTGTGCCCGTACAGTGCGCACCAAGGAATGTCCCGGTGGCCCTCAAGGCGGCTGTTAAGGCGCAGCTGGACCAGTACGAAAAGGATGGACACTTAACCACAGTCACTGAGCCCACAGACTGGATAAGCAATCTAGTCATAGTGAAGAAGCCAGACAAATTGAGGCTTTGCATCGACCCTAAGCCCCTTAACCGAGCCCTGAAGAGGTCCCATTACCTCATGCCCACTTTAGATGACGTGCTATACAAGCTGCCAAAGGCACGCGTCTTCACCCTGGTGGATGCGCGCGACGCATTCCTGCAGTGTCGCCTGGATGAGGAGAGCAGCCTGATGACAACGTTCTGGACGCCGTGGGGTAGAAAGCGATGGCTGAAGCTCCCTTTCGGTGTGTCAGTCGCACCGGAGCTATATCAGAGGAAACAACATGAGCTGCTGGCCGGTTTGAAAGGGATTGAGCCTATAGCGGATGACATCCTTGTGGTCGGCTGTGGGGTCACAGAGGAGGAGGCTGTACAGGACCACGACGCAAACCTCATTGCTCTCATGGAAAGATGCAGGGAAGTGAAGCTGAGGCTGAGCATAAAGAAGCTGCAGTTTCGTGTGAGGGAGGTCCGCTTCCACGGCCACGTACTGTCGGCGGAGGGCCTCAAAGCTGACCCCGAGAAGGTCAGGGCGGTCCTCGACATGCCAAACCCCACGGATGCAAAGGGCGTTCAGCGGTGTGTCGGCTTCGTCAACTACTTATCGAGGTTCATGCCCCGCTTATCAGAGGTGTGTGAACCGCTGAGAAGGTTGCTGGACAAAGAGGTGCCGTGGCACTGGTTGCCCAAACATGATGCTGCTATGAAGGAGATCAAGACGCTGGTCACGGCGGTGCCAGTACTACGTTATTACGATGTCAGCAAGCCAGTCACCATACAGAGTGACTCCAGTCAGACCGGGTTGGGCTGCTGCCTGCTTCAAGGGGGGCAGCCGGTCGCGTTCGCCTCCCGAGCGCTAAACCAGACGGAGCAAAACTATGCACAGATTGAGAAGGAGTGCTTGAGCATCGTATTCGCTTGTCAACGCTTCCACTACTACCTATATGGGAGGGGCGATGTGACTGCAGAGACCGACCACCGCCCGCTAGTGTCAATCTTCTCTAAGCCCCTTCTCAGTGCACCAAAGCGCCTGCAGAGCATGCTCCTCACACTTCAGAACTACTGCCTCACAGTGGTGTACAAGCCAGGCCCTGAAATGTACATAAGTGACACACTCAGCAGGGCTCCCACCCCACCACAGAGAATGGACATTCAGTACAGACGTGAAATGGTCTGCAGCATGCAGCAGGAGCAGTGTGACACAGCAGCCATTCAGCAAGCAGACTACCTCAACGTCACTTGCCAACGCCTTGCACAGATACGGAAACACACAGAGGAGGATGTGTGCCTTCAAACACTGAAGTCGGTCGTGCTGGGCGGATGGCCAGAACACAAAGAGGAGAGCCCCATGGCCATCAGAGATTACTGGGCCATCAGAGATGAGATAAGCGCACAGGATGGTGTGCTTTTTAGGAGCCAGCGAGTCATCATTCCGAAATCTATGCGCCCAGAGATGCTGAGACGGATCCACTACAACCACGTGGGGGGTGAGGCTTGTTTCAGACAGGCCCGCGATACTCTCTACTGGCCAAACATGCAGGGAGAAATCAAAGACTATGTACGACAGTGTTCAGTGTGTAACGAGTATGCACACGAGCAACAGAAGGAGACTATGATGTCACACCCGCTCCCCACACGTCCCTGGCAGCTGGTGAGCATGGACCTTTTCAGCTACGCAAGGCAGGATTTCCTGCTCATGGTCGATCACTATTCTGACTTCTGGGAGATCGATCTACTTCCAGACCTGTCTGCTGGTACGGCCATCAGAAGGTGCAAAGCGCAGTTTGCAAGGTACGGCATCCCTGACCGGGTCATTTCAGACTGTGGAGGTCAGTTTGACTGTGGGGAGTTTCGGGTGTTTGCGAGGGAGTGGGGCTTCGAACATGTCATGTCCTCCCCGAGACACCCAAAGGCTAATGGCAAGGCAGAGTCTGCAGTGAAGATTGCGAAGAGCCTATGCAGAAAAGCAGACCGTGCCGACGAGGACCCCTGGAAGGCCTTTCTGCACTGGAGGAACACGCCCACTGAGGGCATGCACAGCAGCCCAGCACAGCGACTGATGTCACGGAGGCTGAGAACTCTTCTCCCTGTGGCCGACCAGCTGCTAGAGCCTCAGGTCACCACTGGGGTCACAGACAGGCTGAGAGTGAAGCGTCAAGCAACGAAGCTGACTTACGACAGATCTGCGAGGGATCTGCCGGAGCTGAACGTCGGCCAGCCCATCAGGATGAAACCACTCCCAGGTGACAGGACGGGCCGATGGAGGAGAGGTGTATGCTTACAGCAGGTGGGACCGCGGTCCTATCTCGTCAACGTGGAGGGAACCGCGTATCGTCGCAACAGGATCGATCTCCGACCAGCAGAGGTTGCCCCCCCACAGCCAGCAGCTCACGAAGAACGGCCACCTGAGCAGCCTGTGGACGCGGGTGCAGCTGACGGGGGCCATGCAGGTGGGGGCAATGCAGAGGAAGTCGTCAGCAGCCCTGCGACGTCTCCAAGGTTATCAGCCCTGAGGTCACCGCCATCTCCCTCACGGGCTGTGTCCACACCATGCCGTGCGTTACAGGGCCGGGCCTGCTCCCGGAGCGGGAGGCATATTAAGCCTCCAGACAGACTTGACCTTTAGGTCATACACTGAGCTGAGACTGACACACACACACAGACACACACACATGCGGGACAGTGGTTTATTGTTTTAAAAAAAAAAAGAAAAAAGAAAAAATGGTTACTTTGAATGTTCTTATTCGGTTGTTTTGTGCATGCTTTGATACTGCTATTTTGTGGTTATAGTTCTGCAAAGGTCCTGGTTCATATTGACTTACTGTCTCGTCTTTATACACTATTTCTATTGCACTATTTTGATATGTGGATATGAGCACTAATGTTCTAATGACTGATACTATCCATGTTATTGTTATGTATTTTGTTATACTAAAGAAAGGGAGATGTTGTAGGCTAATGTTATGCAAGCCGACAGCTCCCCCTAGTGGGCTTGTGTGTGTATGGACTCGGGCAGTCAACACGTGCCAGTCTTGTTATGTGACAACGCGTTCAATACATGCCTAAGAGACTCAGCCTGACTCCGTGTATTCTTCCATGCAAATACACTTGCAACACCCCCTTCCCGAGTGTGGTTTCACGTGTGTCCTCTTGGAATTTCTCTTTTATCATTTTGATCCTGTGTTGCTGTGTGTATGTGCGAGCACGAGTGACTGGTTGGTGTTTATGTGTCCCCCCCCTCCGTCTCCTGGTATCTTGCCCCCTGCTGGTAAGCCTCAGCCCTAACCATCCTGTCTATCCCCTACATACCAATTGATTTCATTTATCCTGTTTTTTTACATGTGGAACACGCATGTTTTAGTTAATAAAAACAACCTATTTTTGGAACTTCGTCTCTGGTGCCGTCAGTCAAACGAACGTGTGTGCTATATAATTGTTTGGATTTAATTGATTAGTATATCCCTGGGTGCAATCCCTAGGGTGGCGTTGTCGGTTAGCTTGTTTTTCCCCTAATGCCACACAGGCACTTGCAACAGTGTCATCATGCAAGTGTCCTATCTCCCTCAGACACTCCAGGGGCGGTGAAGGTCAGGGGTAAGAGGAGCTGGCAGATTCCGGGTGGTGTTATGAGAATGGTGGCCGCCACATGTTCTGAGCAGTACTCAGGTTCTACGGTACTTTTTGAGCCTTTGGATGCTGGTTTGCCTGCGGGGTTGCTGGCTTCCCCTTCTTTAGTTTGCGTTATAAGGGGTACAGCCTATATACCTGTTATTAATGTTGGCTGCAACGATGTTATGTTGTACCCCCGCACTGTTGTTGGCACACTGGACTTCGTGAACGTGGTCAGCCTTCCTGCAGGAGTCACCGAGGTGCCATCAAATGTGGCCACTGTGTCTTCCCAGACAGCTTCACCCAGTGTGCAGCAACAGGTGGACGATGTGGATGTGTCGCCATTGTCGGTTGGTGAACAGGGTCAGGTGAGGTCACTACTTGAACATTACGCTTCAGTTTTCTCCACCAGTGACACCGATCTGGGTTGTACTAACCTCATCTCCCACGACATTCCTTTGATTGATGATACTCCAGTGGCGCAGCGTTATAGGCGCATTCCACCCTCAGAGTATGAGGTGGTGAAGGAACACATCAATCAACTGCTCTCATCTCAAGTAATTCGGGAGAGTAGCAGCCCCTACGCGTCCCCGATTGTGTTGGTACGGAAAAAGGGTGGCAAACTACGCATGTGCGTTGATTACCGGCAGCTTAATCGTAAGACCCGCAGAGACGCCTTCCCTCTACCACGCATAGAAGAGTCTTTGGACGCATTGTCCGGTGCTTGCTGGTTTTCAACCCTGGACTTGACCAGTGGCTGTCACCAGGTGCCAGTCACTGAGACCGACCGGCCAAAGACCGCGTTTTGTACACCTTTCGGTTTATTTGAGTGGAACAGAATGCCTTTTGGGCTCTGTAATGCGCCCAGCACTTTCCAAAGGTTGATGCAACGCATCTTTGGTGACCAGCAGTGTGTCTTTATTGTATTTTACTTTATTACTTTATTATATCTTGATGATATTGTTGTGTTCTCCTCCACTATTGAACAGCATCTGGAGCAACTCAAAGTGGTGCTGGAGCGGCTTCAATGCGAGGGGCTTAAAGCCAAGCTCAGCAAGTGCTCGTTCTTTCGTAAAGAGGTGCACTACTTGGGCCATGTGATATCGGCTGATGGTGTCTCCACAGATCCGGCCAAGATTGAAGTGGTTGCTAATTGGCCGTTTCCCGCTACTGCCTCGGAGCTTCGTTCTTTCCTTGGTTTCGCCAGTTATTACCGGCGGTTTGTGGAGGGATTCGCTAAACTGGCAGCTCCTCTGCATAGGGCTGTGGCTGAGTGTGGTGGCACCAAGAAGCCTGACCAGCGGTTTTCCAGGTGTTGGACTGAAGAGTGTAACAAGAACTTTGAAACACTGAAAGCGAAGCTCACCACTGCGCCCGTGTTGGCTTATGCAGACTTCACCCTTCCATTCATTCTGGAGGTCGATGCAAGCTATGGTGGCTTGGGCGCAGTCCTCTCTCAGACTCCGGCGGGCAAGGTGAGGCCGATAGCCTATGCTAGCAGGGGCCTGCGACCTACAGAGAGGAACATGGCGAACTATAGCTCTATGAAACTCGAGTTCTTGGCCCTTAAGTGGGCCATGACAGAGAGTACTTGTTGGGAAATAGATGTGTTGTGTATACTGATAACAACCCCCTCAGTCATTTGTCTTCTGCTAAGCTGGCTGCTACTGAGCAGAGGTGGGCAGCGCAGCTAGCCTCTTTCGATTTCGAAATCAAGTATCGATCAGGGAAGAGCAACACCAATGCCGATGCTCTCTCTCGTCAGCACCCATCTGGTCCCCAGGATGTAGAGGCGATGCTTCCAGGGACAGCCATACCGAAGGCTTTGCAGCAAGCGTTGGGTTTGGGAAAGGCAGAGGCCACCCAAGCTACCATCACAGCCATGCCACAGCTTACTCCGCCTGAACTTCGTCTCGCTCAACAGACTGACCCTGTGATACAGGAACTGTTGGTGTTTTGGAGGAGGAAGCAGCGTCCTAGTAGTGAGGAGCGGGCACAGCTCTCCCAAGCTACGCTAGTGTTGCTGCGGCAGTGGGATCGCCTGCTTGAGAGAGGGATGATGTCCTGTACCGAAAAGTGTTCCGACCTGATGGTGCTGAAGCCATGTACCAGCTGTTGTTACCCAATGTACTGAGAGACGAGGTCCTGACCCAAGTGCACCAAGAGCATGGTCACCAGGGGGTGGAGCGAACACTGGCGCTTCTCCGGTCTCGATGCTACTGGCCTGCTATGTCCTCCGATGTAGCCCGTTGGTGTCAGCAATGTGAGAGGTGTCAAGTGGCCAAGGATGTTCACCCAAGGGTGCACGGAGTCATGGGACATCTCTTGGCTTCCCGCCCCAACGAAATCCTTGCCATCGACTACACTACTCTAGAGCCGGCCCAGAATGGTCTAGAGAGCGTTTTGGTCCTTACTGATGTTTTTAGTAAGTACACCATGGCTATCCCTACTCGGGACCAGCGCGCAACCACTGTAGCAAGGGTTTTGGTGTCAGAGTGGTTTTATAAGTTTGGTGTCCCCGCTCGTTTGCATTCTGACCAGGGCCGTAACTTCGAAAGCTCGTTCATTCAACAATTGTGTAACTTGTATGGTATCGTAAAATCACGTACTACCCCGTACCACCCCGAAGGAAATGGTCAATGCGAGCGGTTTAACCGGACACTCCACAACCTGCTGCGTACTCTGCCAGTGTCTCGTAAAAGGGATTGGCATACGTGTCTTCCTCACGTCCTTTATTGTTACAACACGACTCCCCACCAATCAACGGGAGAATCTCCCTTTGCCTTGATGTTCGGGCAGGAACCAAGGCTACCACTCGATTTCTTGTTGGGTAGGGTCGAGAGCCCGGTCGGGGGGTCCATCCATGAGTGAGTGCAAGAGCATCAAGCCCGCTTGGAGGTGGCCTTTGAAGGCGCAAGGGAGCGCTTGAAACATGCTGCCGCTCGGCGAAGGCGAGTCCATGATCAGCATGTAATAGATTTGCCTTTGCAGGAAGGGCAGTTGGTGTACTTGCGCGACTTCAGGGCCAGGGGGCCCCAGAAGACCCGAGATCGGTGGAGCTCGATGAAGTATCGAGTGTTGAGGATGCCTAGAGAGGGTGGCTCAGTGTATACTATTGCGCCAGTAGACGATGAGACAAAGGGCAGACAGGTCCACCGCACTATGCTGAAGGCGGTCGTAGGGGTGGACTCACCTCGTCCTGCCTCTTCCCACAACTCGTCACCCAGGGACGAACCATCTCCAGAAGAGGAGCCTCCATTTGAGTATGATTTGTTAGTCCTTGACCAACGACCTTTTGTGGCAAATTCTGCCATACCATCCGCCGGACCAATTATGTCCCAAGGGCCTTCATCAATTCCAAACCCGGGGGCATCCTCATGTTCTCCTTTGGTCACTTGCCCTGATTCCAGCAACATGGGTCCACGCCGGACCCCACGTCAAACGGCTGGTCAGCACCCGAATGTGCATCGTCTTCCGCGGCCTGCTGGAGAGGCGCAAGTGGCCAACCCTTCTGCTTCTGTGTCCAACTCAGTGTCTGCCTTGTTTAGACCCTGGAGTTAGCTTGTTGTGTTGATCGTCGGGACGACGATCCAAGAAGGTGGGGTAGAATGTAGCAGGATAGAGGTGCTATCCATGTTAGTCACGGTTAAGTACCACTAGTGGCCGTCATGATGTGGGCGGTATAAAAGCAGCCATCCTCCACCTGCCTCTTTCTTTTTGCGCTCCTGTCACTTGCGCGTCACTTCCGGGCCAAAAGGTAGTCTGGTCCGATAGGGCGACTATTTGTTGCTGCTTCAGGGTTTTCGTGCGAGCTATGGTGTAAGTTCTTGTAAGCAAGTTATTTTAAGTATTCTTTCGTGGCAATGTAGTTGATGCTGTCTGATGGCTAACGCTAGTGTGTTCTCAGGTAAACGCTGATGACGGCCGGAGTCCTCTCTCACTCCCTCCTCCTGTGTGAACGCGAGTGTGTGTGTGTGTGTGTGTGTGTGTGTGTGTGTGTATGCCAGTGTTTGGTCGTAAACAGGTATGTGTTAGCATAGCAAACAACTGTAGCATTTCTGTTTTATGTAGCCACATCATGTTCGGTCGTAAACAGGACCAACTGCAATCAGCTCATTGGGGCTGCTGCTGCTTTGCCAGGCTGATCTTGCCTTCCCACGCTACTCTGCTTCGCTGCTGCTTTGCCAGGCTGATCTTGCCTTCCCACGCTACTCTGCTTCGCTGCTGCTTTGCTAGGCTGATCTTGCCTTTCCACGCTACTCTGCTTCGCTGCTGCATTGCTGGCTGATATTGCCTTTCCACGCTACTCCGCTTCACTGCTGCTGCACGCCGTGTTGTTTACTTCACGTGCTTTGCTCCGGCTGGCACCTCGTGCCTACTGCCGCCTGTCGCTGCGGCGCACCCCCCCCGAGGTAGTTCTACCAAGGGTGTTCATCCAGTGTGCCTTTTAACCGGGGTTTCCCCCCATCCGTGTGTGCATGAGTGTTGATGTGTGTTCTAATTATTTGAATGATTTGTTTTCTTTTGGTTTGATTACTTATCTAGTTCTGCGTTTATCTCAACTATTTTGTGTGTATTGTTTTTCTTTTGGTTTGATTACATATTTAGTTCTGCGTTTATCTCAACTATTTTGTGTGTATTGTTTGTTTTCTTTTGATTTGATTACTTATTTAGTTTTGCGTTTATCTCAACTATTTTGTGTGTATTGTTTGTTTTCGTTTGGTTGCATGGTGAAGATTTTGCATTGAAAAGGAAAGAAGTTATTTAATAAATTGTATTTTTCTATAACATTTGAACTACGTCTCATGCCTTCTAAACGAGTGGACTTACCTGTGTGCTTTGCACTTTACATCAATTCCCTGAGGTGAAATTGCCAGGGTGGCGTTGTCGGTTCCTTTTTCTTATTTCTTAGTTAGATCTTTTAGTTTATTTTCCTTTCGCCTACCACCTTGCCACACTTGGCGTTGTCGGCAGGATCACTTTTTTTTCGAAAGGCTGAGACGTGTGATCAAAAAGTGATTCTAACGCTCTGAAAAGCATTTTGCGCTCATAAACAAGAAATGTTGATATCTCTGTCAATTTCAATGCAAACGTGTTACTAAGCTCACCTCAGCGTTATAGGGCCAACTCCACCATTTGGAAGTGATCAAAAAGTGATTCTAACGCTCTGAAAAGCATTTTGCGCTCATAAACAAGAAATGTTGATATCTCGGTCAATTTCAATGCAAACGTGTTACTAAGCTCACCACAGGGTTATAGGGCCATTACTCCACCATTTGGAAGTAGTTTTGAGCAAAATCAACAATGTAAGGTCAAAAACACATTGTTGGTCAAAAAGTGATTCTAGCGCTCTGAAAAGCATTTTGCGCTCATAAAAATAAGACATGTTGATATCTCTGTCAATTTCAATGCAATCGTGTTACTAAGCTCACCACAGGGTTATAGGGCCATTACTCCACCATTTGGATGTAGTTTTGAGCAAAATCAACAATGTAAGGTCAAAAACACATTGTTGGTCAAAAAGGGATTCTAGCGCTCTGAAAAGCATTTTGCGCTCATAAAAATAAGACATGTTGATATCTCTGTCAATTTCAATGCAAACGTGTTACTAAGCTCACCACAGGGTTATAGGGCCATTACTCCACCATTTGGATGTAGTTTTGAGCAAAATCAACAATGTAAGGTCAAAAACACATTGTTGACCAAAAAGTGATTCTAGCGCTCTGAAAAGCATTTTGCGCTCATAAAAATAAGACATGTTGATATCTCTGTCAATTTCAATGCAAACGTGTTACTAAGCTGACCAAAGGGTTGAAGGGCCAAACTCCACCATTTGGAAGTGATCAAAAAGTGATTCTAACGCTCTGAAAGCATTTTGCGCTCATAAATAAGACATGTTGATATCTCTGTCAATTTCAATGCAAACGTGTTACTAAGCTCACCACAGGGTTATAGGGCCATTACTCCACCATTTGGATGTAGTTTTGAGCAAAATCAACAATGTAAGGTCAAAAACACATTGTTGGTCAAAAAGGGATTCTAGCGCTCTGAAAAGCATTTTGCGCTCATAAAAATAAGACATGTTGATATCTCTGTCAATTTCAATGCAAACGTGTTACTAAGCTCACCACAGGGTTATAGGGCCATTACTCCACCATTTGGATGTAGTTTTGAGCAAAATCAACAATGTAAGGTCAAAAACACATTGTTGACCAAAAAGTGATTCTAGCGCTCTGAAAAGCATTTTGCGCTCATAAAAATAAGACATGTTGATATCTCTGTCAATTTCAATGCAAACGTGTTACTAAGCTGACCAAAGGGTTGAAGGGCCAAACTCCACCATTTGGAAGTGATCAAAAAGTGATTCTAACGCTCTGAAAAGCATTTTGCGCTCATAAACAAGAAATGTTGATATCTCTGTCAATTTCAATGCAAACGTGTTACTAAGCTCACCGTAGCGTTATAGGGCCAACTCCACCATTTGGAAGTGATCAAAAAGTGATTCTAAAGCTCTGAAAAGCATTTTGCGCTCGTAAACAAGAAATGTAGATATCTCGGTCAATTTCAATGCAAACGTGTTACTAAGCTCACCACAGGGTTATAGGGCCATTACTCCACCATTTGGATGTAGTTTTGAGCAAAATCAACAATGTAAGGTCAAAAACACATTGTTGGTCAAAAAGGGATTCTAGCGCTCTGAAAAGCATTTTGCGCTCATAAAAATAAGACATGTTGATATCTCTGTCAATTTCAATGCAAACGTGTTACTAAGCTCACCACAGGGTTATAGGGCCATTACTCCACCATTTGGATGTAGTTTTGAGCAAAATCAACAATGTAAGGTCAAAAACACATTGTTGGTCAAAAAGTGATTCTAGCGCTCTGAAAAGCATTTTGCGCTCATAAAATAAGACATGTTGATATCTCTGTCAATTTCAATGCAAACGTGTTACTAAGCTCACCACAGGGTTATAGGGCCATTACTCCACCATTTGGATGTAGTTTTGAGCAAAATCAACAATGTAAGGTCAAAAACACATTGTTGACCAAAAAGTGATTCTAGCGCTCTGAAAAGCATTTTGCGCTCATAAAAATAAGACATGTTGATATCTCTGTCAATTTCAATGCAAACGTGTTACTAAGCTGACCAAAGGGTTGAAGGGCCAAACTCCACCATTTGGAAGTGATCAAAAAGTGATTCTAACGCTCTGAAAAGCATTTTGCGCTCATAAACAAGAAATGTTGATATCTCTGTCAATTTCAATGCAAACGTGTTACTAAGCTCACCACAGGGTTATAGGGCCATTACTCCACCATTTGGAAGTAGTTTTGAGCAAAATCAACAATGTAAGGTCAAAAACACATTGTTGACCAAAAAGTGATTCTAGCGCTCTGAAAAGCATTTTGCGCTCATAAAAATAAGACATGTTGATATCTCTGTCAATTTCAATGCAAACGTGTTACTAAGCTGACCAAAGGGTTGAAGGGCCAAACTCCACCATTTGGAAGTGATCAAAAAGTGATTCTAACGCTCTGAAAAGCATTTTGCGCTCATAAACAAGAAATGTTGATATCTCTGTCAATTTCAATGCAAACGTGTTACTAAGCTCACCACAGGGTTATAGGGCCATTACTCCACCATTTGGAAGTAGTTTTGAGCAAAATCAACAATGTAAGGTCAAAAACACATTGTTGGCCAAAAAGTGATTCTAGCGCTCTGAAAAGCATTTTGCGCTCATAAAAATAAGACATGTTGATATCTCTGTCAATTTCAATGCAAACGTGTTACTAAGCTCACCGTAGCGTTATAGGGCCAACTCCACCATTTGGAAGTGATCAAAAAGTGATTCTAACGCTCTGAAAAGCATTTTGCGCTCATAAACAAGAAATGTTGATATCTCTGTCAATTTCAATGCAAACGTGTTACTAAGCTCACCGTAGCGTTATAGGGCCAACTCCACCATTTGGAAGTGATCAAAAAGTGATTCTAACGCTCTGAAAAGCATTTTGCGTTCGTAAACAAGAAATGTTGATATCTCTGTCAATTTCAATGCAAACGTGTTACTAAGCTCACCGTAGCGTTATAGGGCCAACTCCACCATTTGGAAGTGATCAAAAAGTGATTCAAAAATCTCTGAAAAGCATTTTGCGCTCGTAAACAAGAAATGTAGATATCTCGGTCAATTTCAATGCAAACGTGTTACTAAGCTCACCACAGGGTTATAGGGCCATTACTCCACCATTTGGAAGTAGTTTTGAGCAAAATCAACAATGTAAGGTCAAAAACACATTGTTGGTCAAAAAGTGATTCTAGCGCTCTGAAAAGCATTTTGCGCTCATAAAAATAAGACATGTTGATATCTCTGTCAATTTCAATGCAAACGTGTTACTAAGCTCACCACAGGGTTATAGGGCCATTACTCCACCATTTGGATGTAGTTTTGAGCAAAATCAACAATGTAAGGTCAAAAACACATTGTTGGTCAAAAAGGGATTCTAGCGCTCTGAAAAGCATTTTGCGCTCATAAAAATAAGACATGTTGATATCTCTGTCAATTTCAATGCAAACGTGTTACTAAGCTCACCACAGGGTTATAGGGCCATTACTCCACCATTTGGATGTAGTTTTGAGCAAAATCAACAATGTAAGGTCAAAAACACATTGTTGACCAAAAAGTGATTCTAGCGCTCTGAAAAGCATTTTGCGCTCATAAAAATAAGACATGTTGATATCTCTGTCAATTTCAATGCAAACGTGTTACTAAGCTGACCAAAGGGTTGAAGGGCCAAATTCCACCATTTGGAAGTGATCAAAAAGTGATTCTAACGCTCTGAAAAGCATTTTGCGCTCATAAACAAGAAATGTTGATATCTCTGTCAATTTCAATGCAAACTTGTTACTAAGCTCACCACAGGGTTATAGGGCCATTACTCCACCATTTGGAAGTAGTTTTGAGCAAAATCAACAATGTAAGGTCAAAAACACATTGTTGACCAAAAAGTGATTCTAACGCTCTGAAAAGCATTTTGCGCTCATAAAAACAAGAAATGTTGATATCTCTGTCAATTTCAATGCAAACGTGTTACTAAGCTCACCTTAGCGTTATAGGGCCAACTCCACCATTTGGAAGTGATCAAAAAGTGATTCTAACGCTCTGAAAAGCATTTTGCGCTCATAAACAAGAAATGTAGATATCTCTGTCAATTTCAATGCAAACGTGTTACTAAGCTCACCACAGGGTTATAGGGCCATTACTCCACCATTTGGAAGTAGTTTTGAGCAAAATCAACAATGTAAGGTCAAAAACACATTGTTGGCCAAAAAGTGATTCTAGCGCTCTGAAAAGCATTTTGCGCTCATAAAAATAAGACATGTTGATATCTCTGTCAATTTCAATGCATTGGAAGTGATCAAAAAGTGATTCTAACGCTCTGAAAAGCATTTTGCGCTCATAAACAAGAAATGTTGATATCTCTGTCAATTTCAATGCAAACGTGTTACTAAGCTCACCGTAGCGTTATAGGGCCAACTCCACCATTTGGAAGTGATCAAAAAGTGATTCTAACGCTCTGAAAAGCATTTTGCGCTCATAAACAAGAAATGTTGATATCTCGGTCAATTTCAATGCAAACGTGTTACTAAGCTCACCACAGGGTTATAGGGCCATTACTCCACCATTTGGAAGTAGTTTTGAGCAAAATCAACAATGTAAGGTCAAAAACACATTGTTGGTCAAAAAGTGATTCTAGCGCTCTGAAAAGCATTTTGCGCTCATAAAAATAAGACATGTTGATATTGTGGTGAGACGCAGGGGCAGAGCCCTTTGTAATGATCAGGGCCGTCACAGCCAATGGCTTGCGTCTCCACCTCATTTATTCTGAGGTAGCTTTTTGTGTCGGGAGGTGCCACAATTTGTCTCCTCGTTATTTCCTGCTACGCCCCTCCAGGCAACTTGCTACCGCGCTTGTGCCTGTTGCTTGCTGGTGCCTGCTGGTGCCCTGCCTTGGTTGGTGATGCGTGCAGGTTGTTGATCGCGTAACAGTCTCGGTGTGGTTTCCAACCGAATGCTAACATTCAGCGGTGCGCTGTGAGCCGCTGGCTTAAGTAGGAAGTTGCCAACTTCCTGGTACTGCCGATTGTGTCGTTGCCGACTGCTGTTTTTGCCACCCGTTGTTTACCACCAAAGCTGCCCAACTGTCCTGGGCTAGCCTGGAGGATAGCGGCGAAGACGCCAACGACCACTATCTGAACGTGCTCTGTCTGTTGACTTGTCCTTGTGTGTTTCCACCTGTCCGTGTCGCAACTAGTGTGTGTCGGTGTGTGTGTTTGTAGAGTGTTGGCGAGTGCGTGCGTGTTTGTCCTGGGCTAGCCTGGAGGATAGCGGCGAAGACGCTAACGACCACTCTTTGAACGTGATCTGTCTGTTGACTTGTCCTTGTGTGTTTCCATCTGTCCGTGTCGCAACTAGTGTGTGTCGGTGTGTGTGTGTGTGTGTAGAGTGTTGGCGAGTGCGTGCGTGTTTGTCCTGGGGAAGTGTTTGGTTTAATTTGGGGGATTCTGTTTATGGTTTGTTTTGAGCCCTGCTTCTGTTAAGCCACTGGCAGGAGGCCTTTTTTTTATAGCTGCGGATAACCAGTGGGCTATCACGCATGTTTAAGATCCTTTTTGGCCTGGTTTGTGTGTTTGTGTTATATTTTGTTTTCTTACTCATTTCCTTTTTGTGAATTACATTTTGTGTAGTTGTGTTTATTGTTTTGTTTGGTCGTTTGTATCTGCCCTCATCTCTCTTTTGTTCCTTCGTTTCCAGGCGCTGAGTGCCCACCGCAGGGAGGCAACTAGATCCTTTAGGTGGTGGTGCCCCCTTCCCGAGTGTGGTTTCACGTGTGTCCTCTTGGAATTTCTCTTTTATCATTTTGATCCTGTGTTGCTGTGTGTATGTGCGAGCACGAGTGACTGGTTGGTGTTTATGTGTCTCCCCCCTCCGTCTCCTGGTATCTTGCCCCCTGCTGGTAAGCCTCAGCCCTAACCATCCTGTCTATCCCCTACATACCAATTGATTTCATTTATCCTGTTTTATTACATGTGGAACACGCATGTTTTAGTTAATAAAAAAAAACCTATTTTTGGAACTTCGTCTCTGGTGCCGTCAGTCAAACGAACGTGTGTGCTATATAATTGTTTGGATTTAATTGATTAGTATATCCCTGGGTGCAATCCCTAGGGTGGCGTTGTCGGTTAGCTTGTTTTTCCCCTAATGCCACATTTGGCGTCGTCGGCAGGATTGACTTTCTAAAAACACCAGAGGCGTATTTTCCGATATTTATAGGTTGTACTTTACTTATTTTATTTATTTTTTTCTCCCTTCACTTCAGGCATTTAAATTGACCTTTCTCTCTGTCTGCGTGAGTGTATGTTGGCAAAAACAGCAGTTGTCTTGACCGTCGTAGCAGTTGGCTGCTGTGCTCCTTTTACAGTGGACCAAAAACCTCGCTGGCACAGGTAAATCATAGTTTAGCCATGAATATAGAAGAGCTACAAGAGCTGAGGGAATTGGTGGCACAGCTTAAAGCAGATAATGAGAGATTGAACCTAAGACCGAATCCAGCACCTTCGGGCGATGCCTTACTTGCTGAGCCTGGGGCCTCTGTGGCAGAGAGATTGGTGTTCGTCCCCCGTGATAGAAAGTGTCCCATGTTTAAAGGAAAGTCAGGGATTAAGGTAAATGAATGGATTGAAGAGGCAGAGGCATGCATGCGGGCACGTCACCTTTCTGTGAATGATCAAGCTTCCTTTCTGTTTGATCAGTTAGAAGGGGAGGCCAGAGAGGAGATAAAGTATTGCCCGAGCACCGATAGAAATGATCCCAAAAAGATCAAAAGTATTCTCCGGGAATTGTACGGATGCTCTCAGTCTTATGTAGCCCTGCAAGAGGCTTTCTTTTCGAGGAAGCAGCAGGATGGTGAAACCTTGTTGGAGTTCTCTTTGGCTTTGATGAGTATTATGAATAGAGTAAAGCATCGTGCACCCGATGGTTTGGTGAATGCTGAGGTTTTGTTACGCGATCAATTCTCTGAGCATGTTATCGATGGTGCTTTGCGGAGGGAACTTAAGCAGCTTATAAGACGCCAGCCAACCATGACCATGCTAGAGCTCAGAGCAGAGGCTATTAGGTGGGAGCACGAGGGCATGCCGGGTGGCGCGAGGGGTCGCAGTCAGTCTGTTCCATCCATACATGGTGTCCAGTATGCAGTGCATGGTGGTCATATGCCCGTTTCTAGCAGCTCCACAGAGGGGTCTGAACTATCAGAGCTAAAGGACATGTTGAGACGTCAACAAGAGCAGCTTAATCAACTGTCCCAGAGTGTTGCCACGTTACAGCGCCCTTATCAAAGGCCTCGTGGCAACCCCATTATATGCAGGCGGTGCCAACAGCCTGGCCATTTTGCCCAAGATTGTGACGGGCCAAGGGTTCCTCCTCATGCCCAGGCCTTCTCGGCAAACCACCCTAGGAGCAATGGACAGTTTTCACCTCGTCCGTCGGTGGGAAACTAGCACCCACCGAACTGCAGAGCCAAAGTTCTGGTGGGGGGTTGCCTGGCTCGAGTAACGTGTCCGTCGGATCTAGCTTAATCTCATCATGTCCCCATTTAGATGTACTCATTGGTGGGGTCCCGGTACCATGCCTAATAGACACCGGGTCAATGGTGTCTACCGTCACCGAGACCTTCTTTTTGAATCACTTTGAACCCTGGGGCCCTGACCGTCTGCGCTCTTGTCAATGGCTACAGCTCCGGGCAGCCAACGGGCTGAGCATACCCTACGTCGGCTATTTAGAACTGGATGTTGAGCTTTGTGGAAAGTCCATAGCACAGTGCGGTGTTCTGGTTGTGAGAGACCCACCTGGGGGGATTGGCCTCCAGGCACCTGGTGTGCTCGGCATGAACATTTTGAATAAATGCTACCATGAGCTTTTTGGGCAGCATGGTCTGGCCCTCTTCGGACTGCCCTCTGTCTCTCAGGCTCATGGTGCTGTTGCTGAGGCCCTACAGCGGTGTCATTTTGCAGAAACTCACCCCATAAGGCCAGGGAGGGTCAAAGTCCGTGGAGGCCGAGCCCATCGTATCCCGGGTGGCACTATGGTTATGGTAGCTGCTACATGTTCAGCACAGTTTTCCGACACCTCGGTATTGTTTGAGCCCACGGACAGAGGACTTCCTGCGGGCTTGTTGGCCTCGCCATCTCTGATCCGGGTGAGCCGTAGTACTAGCTACATACCGATAGTTAATGTGGGCACGGAAGATGTGTTACTGTATCCTCGCACCGATTTGGGAAGTTTGTGTTGTGTGCAAGTGGTGAGTTTGCCCGCAAGTGTCACCGAGGTCAACACTGTGATGGCCACTGTTGCCTCCCAGATGGTTACATCATCAGTACCATCCCAGATTGAGGAAATTGACCTCTCTGTCTTGGAGGCTTCAGACCAGGAAAGGGTCCGGAATTTGCTACAGCGGTTCAGCGGAATCTTTGCCTCCCATGATGGGGACCTGGGTTGTACTAACCTCCTCTCTCATCAGATTCCACTAGTCGATGAGGCGCCAGTTCGACAACGATACAGGCGCATCCCCCCATCGGAATATGAGATGGCTAAGGCTCATATCAATTTATTGATGGAGGCACAAGTTATCACTGAGAGTTGTAGCCCATATGCGTCCCCTATAGTGTTGGCCCGAAAGAAGGATGGTAGTCTCCGCATGTGTGTTGACTACCGCCAACTAAACGCGAAGACACGCAAAGACGCTTTCCCTCTTCCTCGCATCGAGGAGTCCCTCGATGCATTGACAGGAGCCCACTGGTTCTCTACTATGGACCTAGCCAGCGGGTATCATCAGGTCCCTGTTGCGGTGGGTGATCGTGCCAAGACGGCCTTCTGTACACCTTTCGGCCTTTTCGAATGGCAGCGAATGCCATTCGGCCTTTGTAACGCCCCAGCAACCTTTCAAAGGTTGATGGAAAGGATTTTTGGGGACCAGCAATGTCAAACCTTGTTGTTGTACTTGGATGACATTGTGGTCTTTTCTACTTCTGTTTCCCAACACCTGGAACGTTTGGAACTTGTTCTGGGGCGTTTGCAGCATGAGGGCCTTAAGGCCAAGTTGAGCAAATGTGCATTTTTCAAACAGGAGGTTGGCTACCTCGGTCACGTCATTTCGAGTCAGGGGGTGGCGACAGACCCTAAAAAGATTGAGGCAGTGGCTAGTTGGCGTTGCCCTAGCACCGTCTCGGAGGTGCGTTCTTTCTTGGGGTTCGCCAGCTACTACCGCCGGTTTGTGGAGGGTTTTGCCAAGGCGGCGGCCCCCCTCCACAAGCTGGTGGCGGCGCTGGGTGGCACTAAATCAAAGCGAGGCCCGGGCCAAAGTTTGCTGTCCCATTGGTCTGAAGAGTGCCAGCAAAGCTTTGATGCCCTAAAGAGAAAGCTGACCACGGCCCCTGTCCTTGCCTACGCCGATTTCAGCTTGCCATTTATCTTAGAAGTGGATGCGAGTTACAGCGGATTAGGGGCTGTTCTATCTCAGGAACAGGGGGGGAAGGTGCGCCCTATAGCTTATGCCAGCCGTGGTCTTAGGCCCACTGAGCGCAACATGTCCAACTACAGTTCCATGAAGTTGGAGTTCGTCGCGCTCAAGTGGGCCCTCACCGAAAAGTTTAGGGAGTATCTGTTGGGGCAGCGCTGTATTATCTTTACGGACAACAATCCCCTAAGTCACCTGGCTACTGCAAAACTAGGAGCATTAGAGCAGCGCTGGGTTGCCCAGATGGCTCCATTCGACTACGAGATCAAATATCGCTCCGGCAGACAGAACCGCAATGCGGATGCTCTGTCGAGGCAGAACCCCTCGGACCATCCTGTTTTGGCGGATTTGGCCCTGGGCACGACCCTTCCAACTGCCTTACAGCAAGTTGAGCAGGCACAGCCAGTAACGCAGGTGGTTCAAGCGGTGGTTACGGCGTTCCCTGATAACAAAACCTCCCATTTGCACTCTAGTCAGGAACAAGATCCCGTCTTCCAGGAGGTTGTGCCACATTGGAGGCGAGGTGTTAAACCTGGGCCTGCTGAGAGACAGCGAATGTCCAAGTCGGCATTGGTTCTCTTACGCCAGTGGGACCGACTAGTGGAAAGGGAAGGTGCCATATACCGTAGGGTGTTTCGTTCAGACGGAGCAGAGGAATATTTCCAACTGTTGCTTCCTGCTAAGTTGAAGTCTGATGTTCTGACCCAGTTACATCAGGAGCATGGCCACCAGGGGGTGGACACCTTGGACTTGGCCCGTAAACGGTGCTATTGGCCCGGGATGTCCTCCGATGTGCCTTGAGTGCGAGCGATGTCAAACTGCAAAAGACACTAAACCCCCAGCACGTAGCTTCATGGGGCATTTGTTGGCCTCAAGGCCAAATGAGGTACTTGCTGTGGATTTCACGTCACTGGAACCGTCTCGGTCGGGTGTGGAAAATGTTCTAGTCATGACTGACGTGTTCAGTAAGTTTTCGCTGGCCATCCCAACCCAGGACCAGCGTGCCTCCACCGTGGCAAGAGTGCTTGTCCATGAGTGGTTTTACAAGTTCGGTGTCCCTGCTCGCATCCATTCCGACCAAGGTCGTTGTTTTGAGGCAATTCTCATCCAACAACTTTGCCAGCTCTATGGTGTGGAGAAATCCCGCACCACGCCCTACCATCCTGCCGGTAATGGCCAGTGTGAGCGGTTTAACCGCACCCTACATAACCTCCTCCGTACTCTGCCAGCATCTCGAAAAAGAGATTGGGTTGCGTGCCTCCCACAGCTGCTCTTCTGTTATAATACCACCCCGCATTCAGCAACCGGTGAGTCCCCTCACTTCCTGTTGTTCGGCCAGGAGCCACGCCTACCGCTTGACTTTTTGCTGGGAACAGTACCCGACCCTGTAGCCGGGACGGTGCATGATTGGATTGACGAACACCAAGCCAGGCTGCAAGTCGCCTTTCAGGGGGCTGAAGGCCGGCTTCGAGCTGCAGCCGGTAAACGGAACGGAGCTTTAACCTGACGGAGCCCATGACCGTCAGGTTAAAGATCTACCACTGGGGGAGGGTGAGTTGGTCTACCTCCGTAACCTTAGTAGGAGGGGCTGCCACAAAATTCAGGACCTGTGGAGCCCAGTGGTATACGAGGTTATCAAAGCCCCCCCAGTAAACGGGGCGGTGTACACTATTGCTCCAGTGACTGATCGGAGCAAAGTCCGACAGGTACATCGTGGTCTCATTAAAGCCCGGCTAGGGAGCGATGCACCGGTAGGCCCGCCTTACACAAGTCCGCCAGTCGTTGAGACTGTTGTCGTGACGGAGGACGACATGGATGTTGATCTGGCGTTCTTGCCTCCGACGTCACTGCTACATCCAGTAGCGACGCCTGTTGTTGCACTTGCCTGTCCGGGCCCCCAGGTGTTGCCTGCTGACCCCCCAACATCATCGGCTGGACCAAGATCTACTGCGGTAAACACCAGTATCCCAGCCAGCCCCTCCCCTAGTCTAGACACTCAAACTAGTACTAGCGGAGTGGTTCATACTGACGGTATACCCGTAGTACGGGTGGTAGAGAGTCTGGATCAGGTAGAGGTCAGTATGCCAGTGGTCCCAGAGTCGAGCATTGGTGGAGTGGCTCTACGCCGGACATGTAGAACCATGGCAGGCCAACATTCTAACATTCACCATTTACCTCAGACAGCCGGCCAGATGGGGGTGTGCCCCAGTGGCCCTGTGTCGAGTCCAGTTGGTGCTGCTCTTCAAACACAGGGTTCGAATGGGGCTGCCAACCGGCCTATCGTCGGGACGCCGACTGAAAATGTGGGGGTAGATTGTGGTGAGACGCAGGGGCAGAGCCCTTTGTAATGATCAGGGCCGTCACAGCCAATGGCTTGCGTCTCCACCTTATTTATTCTGAGGTAGCTTTTTGTGTCGGGAGGTGCCACACTTTGTCTCCTCGTTATTTCCTGCTACGCCCCTCCAGGCCACTTGCTACCGGTATGTACGCGTGCTTTCCCTATGGACGCTCTGGCTGATTTGTTTGGCATGGTGATTTACTTTTTCACACTGGTCGCTTTGCAGCGCTTGTGCCTGTTGCTTGCTGGTGCCTGCTGGTGCCCTGCCTTGGTTGGTGATGCGTGCAGGTTGTTGATCGCGTAACAGTCTCGGTGTGGATTCCAACCGAATGCTAACATTCAGCGGTGCGCTGTGAGCCGCTGGCTTAAGTAGGAAGTTCCCAACTTCCTGGTAGGTATCCCTTATTTTATATCGCTATTGTTTTTAGAATTATGTTTAGCACTAACGGGGTGACCTGTATGGCTTCTAGGTACTGCCAATTGTGTCGTTGCCGACTGCTGTTTTTGCCACCCGTTGTTTACCACCAAAGCTGCCCAACTGTCCTGGGCCCCGTTTCCCGATAACGATGGATCCACGCTCGTACGATCATTCTCACGATGGATCTTGCGATCCATCGTCAATTTCTTTGGAGCGTTTCCCGAAACTCCTCTTAACGTGAACGCGCATTCGCTGCACTCACGACGTCGTAGGATTGTAACTGTCTACTGACACGGTGCTGAAATGGGCTCCTTAGGAGGGGGAGACGCAGGAATGTCGCAGGAAAATTGTGTTAAAAAGGGTTAAAATATATCCCCATCAAGGACAACAGCAGAGTAGCCTACGAAAAAAATAGACTGCAATTATATGAATGCTAAAGACATTAAAACACAATTGATTAGGCTTAAACCGACATATATCAGTCCTTATCCTGAATGCACTGTGCGTTTCACGGCATTTTCCCCCCTTAAATAATTCCTCTTCACACCTGTGAATAACCCGGGAGAGGTCCATGATGAGGAATACAACGAAGCCCACCGTCTGGCCCGGTGCATCGTTGAGCGCACGATCGGGAGGTGGAAGTTACGCTTTAGATGCCTTCACAAGTCAGGCGGAGGGCTCCAGTTTTCTCCGGCCAAGTCATGCGCCGTGATATGTGTGAGTGTGACGGCTATGTTGCACAACATTGCAGCTAAGGGTGGGGTGGCATTGCTTGAACCGGAGGACGTTGAGGACGATGACGATGACGATGATGAGGAAGATCGGTGTGAGGACGGCCTCCGCCTCCCTCATAACTACGCGGCTGGTTTTCATGCGCGTCGAATAGTGATTGAGACTTTTTTTTAACCCCCTCCACCCTCCCTCATGTCACTAAACATTCCCGTCAACGTGACCAATCCCCACCATATCCCAGCCTTTTGCCTGCTCCTTTGCTTGTTTTTTATAATTTTTTTTATTTCTTTATTTTTATTTTTTTAATTTATTTTATTTCGTTATTATATTTTTTTAATTTGTTTAATTTAATTTATTTTTTACATTATTTTATGCTACGTTTTATGAGTAGCCTATGTCAGTCTGCACAAATCCCCCCACTTTCTCTCACACATTTTGAGTGCCCTGCCTGCGCAAACATTTTCTGGACTGTCCCGTTTTATTTTGGCCATTTTAACATCTTTATTAATAAATTAATTAATAATCTTTATTAATTACCAAACTAAGAACATAAAGGCGCAATGCGTTTTAATAAAACGCATCCAATAGACGGAATGTCCGATGGTGTCGCCACTGAGGCTATAGCTGACGATGCTCTTAGCGTCCTACGAGTACCTACGAGCACCCCTGGAGTACTCGTTAGCTACGAGCGTTTTCAAGACGTTCGTTCCCCACGATGCTTTCGGGAAACGCGGTGAAAACTCTACGATGCCCTTTCGACGCACTTCACGATCCACTTAGGCTAACGACGCTTTCGGGAAACGGGGCCCTGGGCTAGCCTGGAGGATAGCGACGAAGACGCCAACGACCACTATCTGAACGTGATCTGTCTGTTGACTTGTCCTTGTGTGTTTCCACCTGTCCGTGTCGCAGCTAGTGTGTGTCGGTGAGTGTGTTTGTAGAGTGTTGGCGAGTGCGTGCGTGTTTGTCCTGGGCTAGCCTGGAGGATAGCGACGAAGACGCTAACGACCACTCTTTGAACGTGATCTGTCTGTTGACTTGTCCTTGTGTGTTTCCATCTGTCCGTGTCGCAACTAGTGTGTGTCGGTGTGCGTGTGTGTGTGTGTGTGTGTAGAGTGTTGGCGAGTGCGTGCGTGTTTGTCCTGGGGAAGTGTTTGGTTTAATTTGGGGGATTCTGTTTATGGTTTGTTTTGAGCCCTGCTTCTGTTAAGCCACTGGCAGGAGGCCTTTTTTTTATAGCTGCGGATAACCAGTGGGCTATCACGCATGTTTAAGATCCTTTTTGGCCTGGTTTGTGTGTTTGTGTTATATTTTGTTTTCTTACTCATTTCCTTTTTGTGAATTACATTTTGTGTAGTTGTGTTTATTGTTTTGTTTGGTCGTTTGTATCTGCCCTCATCTCTCTTTTGTTCCTTCGTTTCCAGGCGCTGAGTGCCCACCGCAGGGAGGCAACTAGATCCTTTAGGTGGTGGTGCCCCCTGTTGTAGGCTAATGTTATGCAAGCCGACAGCTCCCCCTAGTGGGCTTGTGTGTGTATGGACTCGGGCAGTCAACACGTGCCAGTCTTGTTATGTGACAACGCGTTCAATACATGCCTAAGAGACTCAGCCTGACTCCGTGTATTCTTCCATGCAAATACACTTGCAACATGGTGTCAGAAGTTGTTTTGGAACCCAGGGAACATCCTAAGTTGCCTGTTAATGTTACAGAGTGCGTTTAATGGTTTTGCTAGACGTAGGCCTAGTTAGAAGTTTCAGTTAGCCTGTTAGCGTTAGCGCCGCGTGGGGAAGATGGCTTCAAACATTCCGCCACCGGAGCCCATGAAGATGACTGGGGATCTTCACTGCCACTGGGCTAGCTTTCGTTCAGAGTTTGAGGATTATCTGCTTGCAACCGGGATCGACAAGGCAGAGAAGCCGGTGCAGGCAGCAACGCTCAGGAGGCTGATGGGGAAGGATTGCCACCATGTTTACAAGCACAATCTGGGACTCACGGAGGAAGAGCAGAAAGACGCAGGTGCGATACTCGACAAACTAGGGCAATACTTCACACCCAGCAAAAATGTGATCTTTGAGAGGTATGTTTTTGGAAACCTTAAACAAGAGGATGGGGAGTCAGTGGATGCTTTTGTCACAAGACTGAGAGAGAAAGCTGCCACATGTGAATATGGAGCTTTAAGAGATGAGCTCATAAGGGACAGGCTTGTTCTGGGAATAACTGATGAAGGCGCCAGACGACGCATGCTAAGAGAAAACGACCTTAAGTTGGAGGGGGCTATTGACATTGTCCGTGCAGTGGAGGTGTTGGACAATAAGTTAAAATCCATGTCACTTAGCAGCTCTGTGCCTGGGGAGAGCATCAATGTAGCATATGGACAGCGACCAGGACGGAGACCTACAGGCAGGCCATCCGAGTCCGCCAGCACGTCAGCACAGCCACAGAGAGGCACAGGTGGATGCAAGTACTGTGGCACACCACACAGACGGGGGCGAGACCTGTGCCCCGCATTTGGAAAGACATGTCGCTTGTGCGGCACTGCTAATCACTTTGCCAAAGTATGCATGAAAGGAGGCCAGCAAGCACGTCAGTTGAACGCTGTGGATGACCCGCCGCTGGGGGACCCGGAGGACTACGGCCGCGATGAGAGAGATGTGTACACGGCGGAGAGCTTGGGGGCTGTGAACACTCAAAGGAAAAAGTGGTTTGTAAACCTGCCACTCCACAGAGGGGTCCAGAGGTGCCAGCTTGACTCTGGAGCCACCTGCAACGTGATGAGCATGAAAGACAAGATGAGACTGGCACCTAAAGCTCCTCTTCAGAAAAGTCTTGCCAGACTGAGGCTTTACAACAGTGAGTGGATGAGCTCAATTGGCGTGTACAGCACACAGTGTGTCATCAGGGGCAAGACACACAGACTGGATTTTGAGGTTGTGTGTACCAGCCAGAAGCCTTTGCTTTCAGGGGAGACATGCGAGAGACTTGGCCTGATGCGTTTCACCATTCCCGAAGAGCTGAACAAAGTGGAGCACTGCAAGGCAGGTGAGCTGACCAGAGACTGTCTTATTAACACTTACAATGACGTGTTCACCAGCCCAGTCGAGTCACTGCCGGGTGATATTCACTTCGTGTTGGACAGCACTGTTGTGCCCGTACAGTGCGCACCAAGGAATGTCCCGGTGGCCCTCAAGGCGGCTGTTAAGGCGCAGCTGGACCAGTACGAAAAGGATGGACACTTAACCACAGTCACTGAGCCCACAGACTGGATAAGCAATCTAGTCATAGTGAAGAAGCCAGACAAATTGAGGCTTTGCATCGACCCTAAGCCCCTTAACCGAGCCCTGAAGAGGTCCCATTACCTCATGCCCACTTTAGATGACGTGCTATACAAGCTGCCAAAGGCACGCGTCTTCACCCTGGTGGATGCGCGCGACGCATTCCTGCAGTGTCGCCTGGATGAGGAGAGCAGCCTGATGACAACGTTCTGGACGCCGTGGGGTAGAAAGCGATGGCTGAAGCTCCCTTTCGGTGTGTCAGTCGCACCGGAGCTATATCAGAGGAAACAACATGAGCTGCTGGCCGGTTTGAAAGGGATTGAGCCTATAGCGGATGACATCCTTGTGGTCGGCTGTGGGGTCACAGAGGAGGAGGCTGTACAGGACCACGACGCAAACCTCATTGCTCTCATGGAAAGATGCAGGGAAGTGAAGCTGAGGCTGAGCATAAAGAAGCTGCAGTTTCGTGTGAGGGAGGTCCGCTTCCACGGCCACGTACTGTCGGCGGAGGGCCTCAAAGCTGACCCCGAGAAGGTCAGGGCGGTCCTCGACATGCCAAACCCCACGGATGCAAAGGGCGTTCAGCGGTGTGTCGGCTTCGTCAACTACTTATCGAGGTTCATGCCCCGCTTATCAGAGGTGTGTGAACCGCTGAGAAGGTTGCTGGACAAAGAGGTGCCGTGGCACTGGTTGCCCAAACATGATGCTGCTATGAAGGAGATCAAGACGCTGGTCACGGCGGTGCCAGTACTACGTTATTACGATGTCAGCAAGCCAGTCACCATACAGAGTGACTCCAGTCAGACCGGGTTGGGCTGCTGCCTGCTTCAAGGGGGGCAGCCGGTCGCGTTCGCCTCCCGAGCGCTAAACCAGACGGAGCAAAACTATGCACAGATTGAGAAGGAGTGCTTGAGCATCGTATTCGCTTGTCAACGCTTCCACTACTACCTATATGGGAGGGGCGATGTGACTGCAGAGACCGACCACCGCCCGCTAGTGTCAATCTTCTCTAAGCCCCTTCTCAGTGCACCAAAGCGCCTGCAGAGCATGCTCCTCACACTTCAGAACTACTGCCTCACAGTGGTGTACAAGCCAGGCCCTGAAATGTACATAAGTGACACACTCAGCAGGGCTCCCACCCCACCACAGAGAATGGACATTCAGTACAGACGTGAAATGGTCTGCAGCATGCAGCAGGAGCAGTGTGACACAGCAGCCATTCAGCAAGCAGACTACCTCAACGTCACTTGCCAACGCCTTGCACAGATACGGAAACACACAGAGGAGGATGTGTGCCTTCAAACACTGAAGTCGGTCGTGCTGGGCGGATGGCCAGAACACAAAGAGGAGAGCCCCATGGCCATCAGAGATTACTGGGCCATCAGAGATGAGATAAGCGCACAGGATGGTGTGCTTTTTAGGAGCCAGCGAGTCATCATTCCGAAATCTATGCGCCCAGAGATGCTGAGACGGATCCACTACAACCACGTGGGGGGTGAGGCTTGTTTCAGACAGGCCCGCGATACTCTCTACTGGCCAAACATGCAGGGAGAAATCAAAGACTATGTACGACAGTGTTCAGTGTGTAACGAGTATGCACACGAGCAACAGAAGGAGACTATGATGTCACACCCGCTCCCCACACGTCCCTGGCAGCTGGTGAGCATGGACCTTTTCAGCTACGCAAGGCAGGATTTCCTGCTCATGGTCGATCACTATTCTGACTTCTGGGAGATCGATCTACTTCCAGACCTGTCTGCTGGTACGGCCATCAGAAGGTGCAAAGCGCAGTTTGCAAGGTACGGCATCCCTGACCGGGTCATTTCAGACTGTGGAGGTCAGTTTGACTGTGGGGAGTTTCGGGTGTTTGCGAGGGAGTGGGGCTTCGAACATGTCATGTCCTCCCCGAGACACCCAAAGGCTAATGGCAAGGCAGAGTCTGCAGTGAAGATTGCGAAGAGCCTATGCAGAAAAGCAGACCCGTGCCGACGAGGACCCCTGGAAGGCCTTTCTGCACTGGAGGAACACGCCCACTGAGGGCATGCACAGCAGCCCAGCACAGCGACTGATGTCACGGAGGCTGAGAACTCTTCTCCCTGTGGCCGACCAGCTGCTAGAGCCTCAGGTCACCACTGGGGTCACAGACAGGCTGAGAGTGAAGCGTCAAGCAACGAAGCTGACTTACGACAGATCTGCGAGGGATCTGCCGGAGCTGAACGTCGGCCAGCCCATCAGGATGAAACCACTCCCAGGTGACAGGACGGGCCGATGGAGGAGAGGTGTATGCTTACAGCAGGTGGGACCGCGGTCCTATCTCGTCAACGTGGAGGGAACCGCGTATCGTCGCAACAGGATCGATCTCCGACCAGCAGAGGTTGCCCCCCCACAGCCAGCAGCTCACGAAGAACGGCCACCTGAGCAGCCTGTGGACGCGGGTGCAGCTGACGGGGGCCATGCAGGTGGGGGCAATGCAGAGGAAGTCGTCAGCAGCCCTGCGACGTCTCCAAGGTTATCAGCCCTGAGGTCACCGCCATCTCCCTCACGGGCTGTGTCCACACCATGCCGTGCGTTACAGGGCCGGGCCTGCTCCCGGAGCGGGAGGCATATTAAGCCTCCAGACAGACTTGACCTTTAGGTCATACACTGAGCTGAGACTGACACACACACACAGACACACACACATGCGGGACAGTGGTTTATTGTTTTAAAAAAAAAAAGAAAAAAGAAAAAATGGTTACTTTGAATGTTCTTATTCGGTTGTTTTGTGCATGCTTTGATACTGCTATTTTGTGGTTATAGTTCTGCAAAGGTCCTGGTTCATATTGACTTACTGTCTCGTCTTTATACACTATTTCTATTGCACTATTTTGATATGTGGATATGAGCACTAATGTTCTAATGACTGATACCTATCCATGTTATTGTTATGTATTTTGTTATACTAAAGAAAGGGAGATGTTGTAGGCTAATGTTATGCAAGCCGACAGCTCCCCCTAGTGGGCTTGTGTGTGTATGGACTCGGGCAGTCAACACGTGCCAGTCTTGTTATGTGACAACGCGTTCAATACATGCCTAAGAGACTCAGCCTGACTCCGTGTATTCTTCCATGCAAATACACTTGCAACACCCCCTTCCCGAGTGTGGTTTCACGTGTGTCCTCTTGGAATTTCTCTTTTATCATTTTGATCCTGTGTTGCTGTGTGTATGTGCGAGCACGAGTGACTGGTTGGTGTTTATGTGTCCCCCCCCTCCGTCTCCTGGTATCTTGCCCCCTGCTGGTAAGCCTCAGCCCTAACCATCCTGTCTATCCCCTACATACCAATTGATTTCATTTATCCTGTTTTTTTACATGTGGAACACGCATGTTTTAGTTAATAAAAACAACCTATTTTTGGAACTTCGTCTCTGGTGCCGTCAGTCAAACGAACGTGTGTGCTATATAATTGTTTGGATTTAATTGATTAGTATATCCCTGGGTGCAATCCCTAGGGTGGCGTTGTCGGTTAGCTTGTTTTTCCCCTAATGCCACACAGGCACTTGCAACAGTGTCATCATGCAAGTGTCCTATCTCCCTCAGACACTCCAGGGGCGGTGAAGGTCAGGGGTAAGAGGAGCTGGCAGATTCCGGGTGGTGTTATGAGAATGGTGGCCGCCACATGTTCTGAGCAGTACTCAGGTTCTACGGTACTTTTTGAGCCTTTGGATGCTGGTTTGCCTGCGGGGTTGCTGGCTTCCCCTTCTTTAGTTTGCGTTATAAGGGGTACAGCCTATATACCTGTTATTAATGTTGGCTGCAACGATGTTATGTTGTACCCCCGCACTGTTGTTGGCACACTGGACTTCGTGAACGTGGTCAGCCTTCCTGCAGGAGTCACCGAGGTGCCATCAAATGTGGCCACTGTGTCTTCCCAGACAGCTTCACCCAGTGTGCAGCAACAGGTGGACGATGTGGATGTGTCGCCATTGTCGGTTGGTGAACAGGGTCAGGTGAGGTCACTACTTGAACATTACGCTTCAGTTTTCTCCACCAGTGACACCGATCTGGGTTGTACTAACCTCATCTCCCACGACATTCCTTTGATTGATGATACTCCAGTGGCGCAGCGTTATAGGCGCATTCCACCCTCAGAGTATGAGGTGGTGAAGGAACACATCAATCAACTGCTCTCATCTCAAGTAATTCGGGAGAGTAGCAGCCCCTACGCGTCCCCGATTGTGTTGGTACGGAAAAAGGGTGGCAAACTACGCATGTGCGTTGATTACCGGCAGCTTAATCGTAAGACCCGCAGAGACGCCTTCCCTCTACCACGCATAGAAGAGTCTTTGGACGCATTGTCCGGTGCTTGCTGGTTTTCAACCCTGGACTTGACCAGTGGCTGTCACCAGGTGCCAGTCACTGAGACCGACCGGCCAAAGACCGCGTTTTGTACACCTTTCGGTTTATTTGAGTGGAACAGAATGCCTTTTGGGCTCTGTAATGCGCCCAGCACTTTCCAAAGGTTGATGCAACGCATCTTTGGTGACCAGCAGTGTGTCTTTATTGTATTTTACTTTATTACTTTATTATATCTTGATGATATTGTTGTGTTCTCCTCCACTATTGAACAGCATCTGGAGCAACTCAAAGTGGTGCTGGAGCGGCTTCAATGCGAGGGGCTTAAAGCCAAGCTCAGCAAGTGCTCGTTCTTTCGTAAAGAGGTGCACTACTTGGGCCATGTGATATCGGCTGATGGTGTCTCCACAGATCCGGCCAAGATTGAAGTGGTTGCTAATTGGCCGTTTCCCGCTACTGCCTCGGAGCTTCGTTCTTTCCTTGGTTTCGCCAGTTATTACCGGCGGTTTGTGGAGGGATTCGCTAAACTGGCAGCTCCTCTGCATAGGGCTGTGGCTGAGTGTGGTGGCACCAAGAAGCCTGACCAGCGGTTTTCCAGGTGTTGGACTGAAGAGTGTAACAAGAACTTTGAAACACTGAAAGCGAAGCTCACCACTGCGCCCGTGTTGGATTATGCAGACTTCACCCTTCCATTCATTCTGGAGGTCGATGCAAGCTATGGTGGCTTGGGCGCAGTCCTCTCTCAGACTCCGGCGGGCAAGGTGAGGCCGATAGCCTATGCTAGCAGGGGCCTGCGACCTACAGAGAGGAACATGGCGAACTATAGCTCTATGAAACTCGAGTTCTTGGCCCTTAAGTGGGCCATGACAGAGAGTACTTGTTGGGAAATAGATGTGTTGTGTATACTGATAACAACCCCCTCAGTCATTTGTCTTCTGCTAAGCTGGCTGCTACTGAGCAGAGGTGGGCAGCGCAGCTAGCCTCTTTCGATTTCGAAATCAAGTATCGATCAGGGAAGAGCAACACCAATGCCGATGCTCTCTCTCGTCAGCACCCATCTGGTCCCCAGGATGTAGAGGCGATGCTTCCAGGGACAGCCATACCGAAGGCTTTGCAGCAAGCGTTGGGTTTGGGAAAGGCAGAGGCCACCCAAGCTACCATCACAGCCATGCCACAGCTTACTCCGCCTGAACTTCGTCTCGCTCAACAGACTGACCCTGTGATACAGGAACTGTTGGTGTTTTGGAGGAGGAAGCAGCGTCCTAGTAGTGAGGAGCGGGCACAGCTCTCCCAAGCTACGCTAGTGTTGCTGCGGCAGTGGGATCGCCTGCTTGAGAGAGGGATGATGTCCTGTACCGAAAAGTGTTCCGACCTGATGGTGCTGAAGCCATGTACCAGCTGTTGTTACCCAATGTACTGAGAGACGAGGTCCTGACCCAAGTGCACCAAGAGCATGGTCACCAGGGGGTGGAGCGAACACTGGCGCTTCTCCGGTCTCGATGCTACTGGCCTGCTATGTCCTCCGATGTAGCCCGTTGGTGTCAGCAATGTGAGAGGTGTCAAGTGGCCAAGGATGTTCACCCAAGGGTGCACGGAGTCATGGGACATCTCTTGGCTTCCCGCCCCAACGAAATCCTTGCCATCGACTACACTACTCTAGAGCCGGCCCAGAATGGTCTAGAGCAGCCGTTCTCAATCTGTGGTACGCGTACCACTGGTGGTACGCGAGCGCCCTCTAGTGGTACGCGGAGTATGAACGATTTTTTGAAGTTGAAGCAACCGTTTCTGATATCTGGGGAATCGATAACTCGAGTACTACTCGTTACAAATGAACTCGGTTGGTGGACAGGCAAACTCGAGTTTGCATACACACAAACAAACAAAGTTTTCTGAAGCAAATGTATCAATTTTCTGTGCGGCGCCACTAACGCATGCCGTGGGCACAAAGCAAATTAAATGTATCCATTTCTGTGTGGCGCGTGCCGCCACGCCAGAATTCAAAAAGTTAAGAGATGGCTGTTAAAGCAAAGCGCAGCGAAGAATTGAAATAGGCCTACTTTAAAGAAATAGGAGATCATAAGGTGAAATGTAAAATATGCCAAGCGAAATCGAGCTACCAGAGTAGCTACTACAAGTAGGCTACTATAGGCGGCAACATATGCTCCTGAAACACAACGGTGAGTTCGGGAAAGCAGACCCGCAGCAACCAAGTGTGTCGGCTATTTTAACCGCCGCAAGACGCAGCCGTAATCCCGGCCGTGTAGAGAAGATCACAACGCGTAATCCATAGTCCATTTGCTGCCGTTTTAATTGCAGCTTTAAATTATTTGCAATGGTTAGGCTAGCCTACTTGTTTCGTTTTAGTTTGTCGTTTAGTAGGAGAAAAGGGGACAGAGTTGCCTGCGGAAGCGATGTCTGAGATGCAGAGACTGCTTCACGCTACCAGTGTCAGTTTCGTACGGTGTGGAATGAGAGCTCGGGAAGGCACTATTGCGCAAGTACGCCTGCGTGCTTGCGCAATAGCATACTGCCCGAGAATGCAGTATCGCTGTCAAATCTGTCCCTGGGAAAAGTAACGTTGCTTGCGCCGAATTGAAAAGGAAACCGCTATAATGAAATAGCGGTAATATTTCCACATTAATTGATAAAATAACAGGGGATGGGAAGGGGGGATGGCTGTTTCAGAAGGGGGATGATTTTGATCATTTTAATTCCAAAGGGGGATGCCATCCCCCCTCAACTTGCGTGCTGGAAGCAGGTTGGATACTGAACCAAGTCTGAGGCTAAAGCTAACCTCAATCGACCCAGACATCACACCCCTCCCACTAAGCATGATAGGGCTAATTTTCAATGTGTGCCTGAGTAGGCCTACATTCTCCTTCAAACCTAAACATAGTTTATATTCTGACCTTATGGCACTTACTGCAGTATTTTTTAATACTGAATACGTTGTTTTTCTATGATACACTTGTTCTTACTCATGATAGTTTGATTACAGTGTTATCGCAGTACACATGATTTCTCTCTTTGCTGCGCATGATTACTTATAACAGGATTGTTTGACTCCAGTATTTAAATATTCATGTTCAATTCTTTGAATGTTTTGATGCAGTACAATTTACCTCACATGATTGGTTGACTGCAGTTGTTAAAATTTATATTCAGTGCTCTGAATGCTTTAATGCAGTATACTTGTTAATAACCTCACTAGATTGACTGGTATGTTATATGCCAGATGATATCCCCATTTGCTGGGTAGCCCTATTGAGGCAGTTGTTCAATTGTTAGTATTATCCCGTTGCAAGTGTTTAAATACAATACATGAGTTATAGACAGTTGGTTGCTTCAGTCAAGTCAAGTTATGTGAATAATAAATCGTGTTATTAATATTAATGCCTTCTGTGTAAACTCTATGTAGTTATAGGCCTACGCACTTTATTTTAATTCCGGTGGTACTTGGAGAGCCAAATCATTTCTAAGGTGGTACTCATGGTACAAAGTTTGAGAACCACTGGTCTAGAGAGCGTTTTGGTCCTTACTGATGTTTTTAGTAAGTACACCATGGCTATCCCTACTCGGGACCAGCGCGCAACCACTGTAGCAAGGGTTTTGGTGTCAGAGTGGTTTTATAAGTTTGGTGTCCCCGCTCGTTTGCATTCTGACCAGGGCCGTAACTTCGAAAGCTCGTTCATTCAACAATTGTGTAACTTGTATGGTATCGTAAAATCACGTACTACCCCGTACCACCCCGAAGGAAATGGTCAATGCGAGCGGTTTAACCGGACACTCCACAACCTGCTGCGTACTCTGCCAGTGTCTCGTAAAAGGGATTGGCATACGTGTCTTCCTCACGTCCTTTATTGTTACAACACGACTCCCCACCAATCAACGGGAGAATCTCCCTTTGCCTTGATGTTCGGGCAGGAACCAAGGCTACCACTCGATTTCTTGTTGGGTAGGGTCGAGAGCCCGGTCGGGGGGTCCATCCATGAGTGAGTGCAAGAGCATCAAGCCCGCTTGGAGGTGGCCTTTGAAGGCGCAAGGGAGCGCTTGAAACATGCTGCCGCTCGGCGAAGGCGAGTCCATGATCAGCATGTAATAGATTTGCCTTTGCAGGAAGGGCAGTTGGTGTACTTGCGCGACTTCAGGGCCAGGTCGATGAAGTATCGAGTGTTGAGGATGCCTAGAGAGGGTGGCTCAGTGTATACTATTGCGCCAGTAGACGATGAGACAAAGGGCAGACAGGTCCACCGCACTATGCTGAAGGCGGTCGTAGGGGTGGACTCACCTCGTCCTGCCTCTTCCCACAACTCGTCACCCAGGGACGAACCATCTCCAGAAGAGGAGCCTCCATTTGAGTATGATTTGTTAGTCCTTGACCAACGACCTTTTGTGGCAAATTCTGCCATACCATCCGCCGGACCAATTATGTCCCAAGGGCCTTCATCAATTCCAAACCCGGGGGCATCCTCATGTTCTCCTTTGGTCACTTGCCCTGATTCCAGCAACATGGGTCCACGCCGGACCCCACGTCAAACGGCTGGTCAGCACCCGAATGTGCATCGTCTTCCGCGGCCTGCTGGAGAGGCGCAAGTGGCCAACCCTTCTGCTTCTGTGTCCAACTCAGTGTCTGCCTTGTTTAGACCCTGGAGTTAGCTTGTTGTGTTGATCGTCGGGACGACGATCCAAGAAGGTGGGGTAGAATGTAGCAGGATAGAGGTGCTATCCATGTTAGTCACGGTTAAGTACCACTAGTGGCCGTCATGATGTGGGCGGTATAAAAGCAGCCATCCTCCACCTGCCTCTTTCTTTTTGCGCTCCTGTCACTTGCGCGTCACTTCCGGGCCAAAAGGTAGTCTGGTCCGATAGGGCGACTATTTGTTGCTGCTTCAGGGTTTTCGTGCGAGCTATGGTGTAAGTTCTTGTAAGCAAGTTATTTTAAGTATTCTTTCGTGGCAATGTAGTTGATGCTGTCTGATGGCTAACGCTAGTGTGTTCTCAGGTAAACGCTGATGACGGCCGGAGTCCTCTCTCACTCCCTCCTCCTGTGTGAACGCGAGTGTGTGTGTGTGTGTGTGTGTGTGTGTGTGTGTGTATGCCAGTGTTTGGTCGTAAACAGGTATGTGTTAGCATAGCAAACAACTGTAGCATTTCTGTTTTATGTAGCCACATCATGTTCGGTCGTAAACAGGACCAACTGCAATCAGCTCATTGGGGCTGCTGCTGCTTTGCCAGGCTGATCTTGCCTTCCCACGCTACTCTGCTTCGCTGCTGCTTTGCCAGGCTGATCTTGCCTTCCCACGCTACTCTGCTTCGCTGCTGCTTTGCTAGGCTGATCTTGCCTTTCCACGCTACTCTGCTTCGCTGCTGCATTGCTGGCTGATATTGCCTTTCCACGCTACTCCGCTTCACTGCTGCTGCACGCCGTGTTGTTTACTTCACGTGCTTTGCTCCGGCTGGCACCTCGTGCCTACTGCCGCCTGTCGCTGCGGCGCACCCCCCCCGAGGTAGTTCTACCAAGGGTGTTCATCCAGTGTGCCTTTTAACCGGGGTTTCCCCCCATCCGTGTGTGCATGAGTGTTGATGTGTGTTCTAATTATTTGAATGATTTGTTTTCTTTTGATTACTTATCTAGTTCTGCGTTTATCTCAACTATTTTGTGTGTATTGTTTTTCTTTTGGTTTGATTACATATTTAGTTCTGCGTTTATCTCAACTATTTTGTGTGTATTGTTTGTTTTCTTTTGATTTGATTACTTATTTAGTTTTGCGTTTATCTCAACTATTTTGTGTGTATTGTTTGTTTTCGTTTGGTTGCATGGTGAAGATTTTGCATTGAAAAGGAAAGAAGTTATTTAATAAATTGTATTTTTCTATAACATTTGAACTACGTCTCATGCCTTCTAAACGAGTGGACTTACCTGTGTGCTTTGCACTTTACATCAATTCCCTGAGGTGAAATTGCCAGGGTGGCGTTGTCGGTTCCTTTTTCTTATTTCTTAGTTAGATCTTTTAGTTTATTTTCCTTTCGCCTACCACCTTGCCACACTTGGCGTTGTCGGCAGGATCACTTTTTTTTCGAAAGGCTGAGACGTGTGATCAAAAAGTGATTCTAACGCTCTGAAAAGCATTTTGCGCTCATAAACAAGAAATGTTGATATCTCTGTCAATTTCAATGCAAACGTGTTACTAAGCTCACCGTAGCGTTATAGGGCCAACTCCACCATTTGGAAGTGATCAAAAAGTGATTCTAACGCTCTGAAAAGCATTTTGCGCTCATAAACAAGAAATGTTGATATCTCGGTCAATTTCAATGCAAACGTGTTACTAAGCTCACCACAGGGTTATAGGGCCATTACTCCACCATTTGGAAGTAGTTTTGAGCAAAATCAACAATGTAAGGTCAAAAACACATTGTTGGTCAAAAAGTGATTCTAGCGCTCTGAAAAGCATTTTGCGCTCATAAAAATAAGACATGTTGATATCTCTGTCAATTTCAATGCAATCGTGTTACTAAGCTCACCACAGGGTTATAGGGCCATTACTCCACCATTTGGATGTAGTTTTGAGCAAAATCAACAATGTAAGGTCAAAAACACATTGTTGGTCAAAAAGGGATTCTAGCGCTCTGAAAAGCATTTTGCGCTCATAAAAATAAGACATGTTGATATCTCTGTCAATTTCAATGCAAACGTGTTACTAAGCTCACCACAGGGTTATAGGGCCATTACTCCACCATTTGAATGTAGTTTTGAGCAAAATCAACAATGTAAGGTCAAAAACACATTGTTGACCAAAAAGTGATTCTAGCGCTCTGAAAAGCATTTTGCGCTCATAAAAATAAGACATGTTGATATCTCTGTCAATTTCAATGCAAACGTGTTACTAAGCTGACCAAAGGGTTGAAGGGCCAAACTCCACCATTTGGAAGTGATCAAAAAGTGATTCTAACGCTCTGAAAAGCATTTTGCGCTCATAAACAAGAAATGTTGATATCTCTGTCAATTTCAATGCAAACGTGTTACTAAGCTCACCACAGGGTTATAGGGCCATTACTCCACCATTTGGAAGTAGTTTTGAGCAAAATCAACAATGTAAGGTCAAAAACACATTGTTGACCAAAAAGTGATTCTAGCGCTCTGAAAAGCATTTTGCGCTCATAAAAATAAGACATGTTGATATCTCTGTCAATTTCAATGCAAACGTGTTACTAAGCTGACCAAAGGGTTGAAGGGCCAAACTCCACCATTTGGAAGTGATCAAAAAGTGATTCTAACGCTCTGAAAAGCATTTTGCGCTCATAAACAAGAAATGTTGATATCTCTGTCAATTTCAATGCAAACGTGTTACTAAGCTCACCACAGGGTTATAGGGCCATTACTCCACCATTTGGAAGTAGTTTTGAGCAAAATCAACAATTTAAGGTCAAAAACACATTGTTGGCCAAAAAGTGATTCTAGCGCTCTGAAAAGCATTTTGCGCTCATAAAAATAAGACATGTTGATATCTCTGTCAATTTCAATGCAAACGTGTTACTAAGCTCACCGTAGCGTTATAGGGCCAACTCCACCATTTGGAAGTGATCAAAAAGTGATTCTAACGCTCTGAAAAGCATTTTGCGCTCATAAACAAGAAATGTTGATATCTCTGTCAATTTCAATGCAAACGTGTTACTAAGCTCACCGTAGCGTTATAGGGCCAACTCCACCATTTGGAAGTGATCAAAAAGTGATTCTAACGCTCTGAAAAGCATTTTGCGCTCGTAAACAAGAAATGTAGATATCTCGGTCAATTTCAATGCAAACGTGTTACTAAGCTCACCACAGGGTTATAGGGCCATTACTCCACCATTTGGAAGTAGTTTTGAGCAAAATCAACAATGTAAGGTCAAAAACACATTGTTGGTCAAAAAGTGATTCTAGCGCTCTGAAAAGCATTTTGCGCTCATAAAAATAAGACATGTTGATATCTCTGTCAATTTCAATGCAAACGTGTTACTAAGCTCACCACAGGGTTATAGGGCCATTACTCCACCATTTGGAAGTAGTTTTGAGCAAAATCAACAATGTAAGGTCAAAAACACATTGTTGGTCAAAAAGTGATTCTAGCGCTCTGAAAAGCATTTTGCGCTCATAAAAATAAGACATGTTGATATCTCTGTCAATTTCAATGCAAACGTGTTACTAAGCTCACCACAGGGTTATAGGGCCATTACTCCACCATTTGGATGTAGTTTTGAGCAAAATCAACAATGTAAGGTCAAAAACACATTGTTGGTCAAAAAGGGATTCTAGCGCTCTGAAAAGCATTTTGCGCTCATAAAAATAAGACATGTTGATATCTCTGTCAATTTCAATGCAAACGTGTTACTAAGCTCACCACAGGGTTATAGGGCCATTACTCCACCATTTGGATGTAGTTTTGAGCAAAATCAACAATGTAAGGTCAAAAACACATTGTTGACCAAAAAGTGATTCTAGCGCTCTGAAAAGCATTTTGCGCTCATAAAAATAAGACATGTTGATATCTCTGTCAATTTCAATGCAAACGTGTTACTAAGCTGACCAAAGGGTTGAAGGGCCAAATTCCACCATTTGGAAGTGATCAAAAAGTGATTCTAACGCTCTGAAAAGCATTTTGCGCTCATAAACAAGAAATGTTGATATCTCTGTCAATTTCAATGCAAACTTGTTACTAAGCTCACCACAGGGTTATAGGGCCATTACTCCACCATTTGGAAGTAGTTTTGAGCAAAATCAACAATGTAAGGTCAAAAACACATTGTTGGCCAAAAAGTGATTCTAGCGCTCTGAAAAGCATTTTGCGCTCATAAAAATAAGACATGTTGATATCTCTGTCAATTTCAATGCAAACGTGTTACTAAGCTCACCGTAGCGTTATAGGGCCAACTCCACCATTTGGAAGTGATCAAAAAGTGATTCTAACGCTCTGAAAAGCATTTTGCGCTCATAAACAAGAAATGTTGATATCTCTGTCAATTTCAATGCAAACGTGTTACTAAGCTCACCGTAGCGTTATAGGGCCAACTCCACCATTTGGAAGTGATCAAAAAGTGATTCTAACGCTCTGAAAAGCATTTTGCGCTCGTAAACAAGAAATGTTGATATCTCTGTCAATTTCAATGCAAACGTGTTACTAAGCTCACCGTAGCGTTATAGGGCCAACTCCACCATTTGGAAGTGATCAAAAAGTGATTCTAAAGCTCTGAAAAGCATTTTGCGCTCGTAAACAAGAAATGTAGATATCTCGGTCAATTTCAATGCAAACGTGTTACTAAGCTCACCACAGGGTTATAGGGCCATTACTCCACCATTTGGAAGTAGTTTTGAGCAAAATCAACAATGTAAGGTCAAAAACACATTGTTGACCAAAAAGTGATTCTAACGCTCTGAAAAGCATTTTGCGCTCATAAAAACAAGAAATGTTGATATCTCTGTCAATTTCAATGCAAACGTGTTACTAAGCTCACCGTAGCGTTATAGGGCCAACTCCACCATTTGGAAGTGATCAAAAAGTGATTCTAACGCTCTGAAAAGCATTTTGCGCTCATAAACAAGAAATGTAGATATCTCTGTCAATTTCAATGCAAACGTGTTACTAAGCTCACCACAGGGTTATAGGGCCATTACTCCACCATTTGGAAGTAGTTTTGAGCAAAATCAACAATGTAAGGTCAAAAACACATTGTTGGCCAAAAAGTGATTCTAGCGCTCTGAAAAGCATTTTGCGCTCATAAAAATAAGACATGTTGATATCTCTGTCAATTTCAATGCATTGGAAGTGATCAAAAAGTGATTCTAACGCTCTGAAAAGCATTTTGCGCTCATAAACAAGAAATGTTGATATCTCTGTCAATTTCAATGCAAACGTGTTACTAAGCTCACCGTAGCGTTATAGGGCCAACTCCACCATTTGGAAGTGATCAAAAAGTGATTCTAACGCTCTGAAAAGCATTTTGCGCTCATAAACAAGAAATGTTGATATCTCGGTCAATTTCAATGCAAACGTGTTACTAAGCTCACCACAGGGTTATAGGGCCATTACTCCACCATTTGGAAGTAGTTTTGAGCAAAATCAACAATGTAAGGTCAAAAACACATTGTTGGTCAAAAAGTGATTCTAGCGCTCTGAAAAGCATTTTGCGCTCATAAAAATAAGACATGTTGATATTGTGGTGAGACGCAGGGGCAGAGCCCTTTGTAATGATCAGGGCCGTCACAGCCAATGGCTTGCGTCTCCACCTCATTTATTCTGAGGTAGCTTTTTGTGTCGGGAGGTGCCACAATTTGTCTCCTCGTTATTTCCTGCTACGCCCCTCCAGGCAACTTGCTACCGCGCTTGTGCCTGTTGCTTGCTGGTGCCTGCTGGTGCCCTGCCTTGGTTGGTGATGCGTGCAGGTTGTTGATCGCGTAACAGTCTCGGTGTGGTTTCCAACCGAATGCTAACATTCAGCGGTGCGCTGTGAGCCGCTGGCTTAAGTAGGAAGTTGCCAACTTCCTGGTACTGCCGATTGTGTCGTTGCCGACTGCTGTTTTTGCCACCCGTTGTTTACCACCAAAGCTGCCCAACTGTCCTGGGCTAGCCTGGAGGATAGCGGCGAAGACGCCAACGACCACTATCTGAACGTGCTCTGTCTGTTGACTTGTCCTTGTGTGTTTCCACCTGTCCGTGTCGCAACTAGTGTGTGTCGGTGTGTGTGTTTGTAGAGTGTTGGCGAGTGCGTGCGTGTTTGTCCTGGGCTAGCCTGGAGGATAGCGGCGAAGACGCTAACGACCACTCTTTGAACGTGATCTGTCTGTTGACTTGTCCTTGTGTGTTTCCATCTGTCCGTGTCGCAACTAGTGTGTGTCGGTGTGTGTGTGTGTGTGTAGAGTGTTGGCGAGTGCGTGCGTGTTTGTCCTGGGGAAGTGTTTGGTTTAATTTGGGGGATTCTGTTTATGGTTTGTTTTGAGCCCTGCTTCTGTTAAGCCACTGGCAGGAGGCCTTTTTTTTATAGCTGCGGATAACCAGTGGGCTATCACGCATGTTTAAGATCCTTTTTGGCCTGGTTTGTGTGTTTGTGTTATATTTTGTTTTCTTACTCATTTCCTTTTTGTGAATTACATTTTGTGTAGTTGTGTTTATTGTTTTGTTTGGTCGTTTGTATCTGCCCTCATCTCTCTTTTGTTCCTTCGTTTCCAGGCGCTGAGTGCCCACCGCAGGGAGGCAACTAGATCCTTTAGGTGGTGGTGCCCCCTTCCCGAGTGTGGTTTCACGTGTGTCCTCTTGGAATTTCTCTTTTATCATTTTGATCCTGTGTTGCTGTGTGTATGTGCGAGCACGAGTGACTGGTTGGTGTTTATGTGTCTCCCCCCTCCGTCTCCTGGTATCTTGCCCCCTGCTGGTAAGCCTCAGCCCTAACCATCCTGTCTATCCCCTACATACCAATTGATTTCATTTATCCTGTTTTATTACATGTGGAACACGCATGTTTTAGTTAATAAAAACAACCTATTTTTGGAACTTCGTCTCTGGTGCCGTCAGTCAAACGAACGTGTGTGCTATATAATTGTTTGGATTTAATTGATTAGTATATCCCTGGGTGCAATCCCTAGGGTGGCGTTGTCGGTTAGCTTGTTTTTCCCCTAATGCCACATTTGGCGTCGTCGGCAGGATTGACTTTCTAAAAACACCAGAGGCGTATGTTCCGATATTTATAGGTTGTACTTTACTTATTTTATTTATTTTTTTCTCCCTTCACTTCAGGCATTTAAATTGACCTTTCTCTCTGTCTGCGTGAGTGTATGTTGGCAAAAACAGCAGTTGTCTTGACCGTCGTAGCAGTTGGCTGCTGTGCTCCTTTTACAGTGGACCAAAAACCTCGCTGGCACAGGTAAATCATAGTTTAGCCATGAATATAGAAGAGCTACAAGAGCTGAGGGAATTGGTGGCACAGCTTAAAGCAGATAATGAGAGATTGAACCTAAGACCGAATCCAGCACCTTCGGGCGATGCCTTACTTGCTGAGCCTGGGGCCTCTGTGGCAGAGAGATTGGTGTTCGTCCCCCGTGATAGAAAGTGTCCCATGTTTAAAGGAAAGTCAGGGATTAAGGTAAATGAATGGATTGAAGAGGCAGAGGCATGCATGCGGGCACGTCACCTTTCTGTGAATGATCAAGCTTCCTTTCTGTTTGATCAGTTAGAAGGGGAGGCCAGAGAGGAGATAAAGTATTGCCCGAGCACCGATAGAAATGATCCCAAAAAGATCAAAAGTATTCTCCGGGAATTGTACGGATGCTCTCAGTCTTATGTAGCCCTGCAAGAGGCTTTCTTTTCGAGGAAGCAGCAGGATGGTGAAACCTTGTTGGAGTTCTCTTTGGCTTTGATGAGTATTATGAATAGAGTAAAGCATCGTGCACCCGATGGTTTGGTGAATGCTGAGGTTTTGTTACGCGATCAATTCTCTGAGCATGTTATCGATGGTGCTTTGCGGAGGGAACTTAAGCAGCTTATAAGACGCCAGCCAACCATGACCATGCTAGAGCTCAGAGCAGAGGCTATTAGGTGGGAGCACGAGGGCATGCCGGGTGGCGCGAGGGGTCGCAGTCAGTCTGTTCCATCCATACATGGTGTCCAGTATGCAGTGCATGGTGGTCATATGCCCGTTTCTAGCAGCTCCACAGAGGGGTCTGAACTATCAGAGCTAAAGGACATGTTGAGACGTCAACAAGAGCAGCTTAATCAACTGTCCCAGAGTGTTGCCACGTTACAGCGCCCTTATCAAAGGCCTCGTGGCAACCCCATTATATGCAGGCGGTGCCAACAGCCTGGCCATTTTGCCCAAGATTGTGACGGGCCAAGGGTTCCTCCTCATGCCCAGGCCTTCTCGGCAAACCACCCTAGGAGCAATGGACAGTTTTCACCTCGTCCGTCGGTGGGAAACTAGCACCCACCGAACTGCAGAGCCAAAGTTCTGGTGGGGGGTTGCCTGGCTCGAGTAACGTGTCCGTCGGATCTAGCTTAATCTCATCATGTCCCCATTTAGATGTACTCATTGGTGGGGTCCCGGTACCATGCCTAATAGACACCGGGTCAATGGTGTCTACCGTCACCGAGACCTTCTTTTTGAATCACTTTGAACCCTGGGGCCCTGACCGTCTGCGCTCTTGTCAATGGCTACAGCTCCGGGCAGCCAACGGGCTGAGCATACCCTACGTCGGCTATTTAGAACTGGATGTTGAGCTTTGTGGAAAGTCCATAGCACAGTGCGGTGTTCTGGTTGTGAGAGACCCACCTGGGGGGATTGGCCTCCAGGCACCTGGTGTGCTCGGCATGAACATTTTGAATAAATGCTACCATGAGCTTTTTGGGCAGCATGGTCTGGCCCTCTTCGGACTGCCCTCTGTCTCTCAGGCTCATGGTGCTGTTGCTGAGGCCCTACAGCGGTGTCATTTTGCAGAAACTCACCCCATAAGGCCAGGGAGGGTCAAAGTCCGTGGAGGCCGAGCCCATCGTATCCCGGGTGGCACTATGGTTATGGTAGCTGCTACATGTTCAGCACAGTTTTCCGACACCTCGGTATTGTTTGAGCCCACGGACAGAGGACTTCCTGCGGGCTTGTTGGCCTCGCCATCTCTGATCCGGGTGAGCCGTAGTACTAGCTACATACCGATAGTTAATGTGGGCACGGAAGATGTGTTACTGTATCCTCGCACCGATTTGGGAAGTTTGTGTTGTGTGCAAGTGGTGAGTTTGCCCGCAAGTGTCACCGAGGTCAACACTGTGATGGCCACTGTTGCCTCCCAGATGGTTACATCATCAGTACCATCCCAGATTGAGGAAATTGACCTCTCTGTCTTGGAGGCTTCAGACCAGGAAAGGGTCCGGAATTTGCTACAGCGGTTCAGCGGAATCTTTGCCTCCCATGATGGGGACCTGGGTTGTACTAACCTCCTCTCTCATCAGATTCCACTAGTCGATGAGGCGCCAGTTCGACAACGATACAGGCGCATCCCCCCATCGGAATATGAGATGGCTAAGGCTCATATCAATTTATTGATGGAGGCACAAGTTATCACTGAGAGTTGTAGCCCATATGCGTCCCCTATAGTGTTGGCCCGAAAGAAGGATGGTAGTCTCCGCATGTGTGTTGACTACCGCCAACTAAACGCGAAGACACGCAAAGACGCTTTCCCTCTTCCTCGCATCGAGGAGTCCCTCGATGCATTGACAGGAGCCCACTGGTTCTCTACTATGGACCTAGCCAGCGGGTATCATCAGGTCCCTGTTGCGGTGGGTGATCGTGCCAAGACGGCCTTCTGTACACCTTTCGGCCTTTTCGAATGGCAGCGAATGCCATTCGGCCTTTGTAACGCCCCAGCAACCTTTCAAAGGTTGATGGAAAGGATTTTTGGGGACCAGCAATGTCAAACCTTGTTGTTGTACTTGGATGACATTGTGGTCTTTTCTACTTCTGTTTCCCAACACCTGGAACGTTTGGAACTTGTTCTGGGGCGTTTGCAGCATGAGGGCCTTAAGGCCAAGTTGAGCAAATGTGCATTTTTCAAACAGGAGGTTGGCTACCTCGGTCACGTCATTTCGAGTCAGGGGGTGGCGACAGACCCTAAAAAGATTGAGGCAGTGGCTAGTTGGCGTTGCCCTAGCACCGTCTCGGAGGTGCGTTCTTTCTTGGGGTTCGCCAGCTACTACCGCCGGTTTGTGGAGGGTTTTGCCAAGGCGGCGGCCCCCCTCCACAAGCTGGTGGCGGCGCTGGGTGGCACTAAATCAAAGCGAGGCCCGGGCCAAAGTTTGCTGTCCCATTGGTCTGAAGAGTGCCAGCAAAGCTTTGATGCCCTAAAGAGAAAGCTGACCACGGCCCCTGTCCTTGCCTACGCCGATTTCAGCTTGCCATTTATCTTAGAAGTGGATGCGAGTTACAGCGGATTAGGGGCTGTTCTATCTCAGGAACAGGGGGGGAAGGTGCGCCCTATAGCTTATGCCAGCCGTGGTCTTAGGCCCACTGAGCGCAACATGTCCAACTACAGTTCCATGAAGTTGGAGTTCGTCGCGCTCAAGTGGGCCCTCACCGAAAAGTTTAGGGAGTATCTGTTGGGGCAGCGCTGTATTATCTTTACGGACAACAATCCCCTAAGTCACCTGGCTACTGCAAAACTAGGAGCATTAGAGCAGCGCTGGGTTGCCCAGATGGCTCCATTCGACTACGAGATCAAATATCGCTCCGGCAGACAGAACCGCAATGCGGATGCTCTGTCGAGGCAGAACCCCTCGGACCATCCTGTTTTGGCGGATTTGGCCCTGGGCACGACCCTTCCAACTGCCTTACAGCAAGTTGAGCAGGCACAGCCAGTAACGCAGGTGGTTCAAGCGGTGGTTACGGCGTTCCCTGATAACAAAACCTCCCATTTGCACTCTAGTCAGGAACAAGATCCCGTCTTCCAGGAGGTTGTGCCACATTGGAGGCGAGGTGTTAAACCTGGGCCTGCTGAGAGACAGCGAATGTCCAAGTCGGCATTGGTTCTCTTACGCCAGTGGGACCGACTAGTGGAAAGGGAAGGTGCCATATACCGTAGGGTGTTTCGTTCAGACGGAGCAGAGGAATATTTCCAACTGTTGCTTCCTGCTAAGTTGAAGTCTGATGTTCTGACCCAGTTACATCAGGAGCATGGCCACCAGGGGGTGGACACCTTGGACTTGGCCCGTAAACGGTGCTATTGGCCCGGGATGTCCTCCGATGTGCCTTGAGTGCGAGCGATGTCAAACTGCAAAAGACACTAAACCCCCAGCACGTAGCTTCATGGGGCATTTGTTGGCCTCAAGGCCAAATGAGGTACTTGCTGTGGATTTCACGTCACTGGAACCGTCTCGGTCGGGTGTGGAAAATGTTCTAGTCATGACTGACGTGTTCAGTAAGTTTTCGCTGGCCATCCCAACCCAGGACCAGCGTGCCTCCACCGTGGCAAGAGTGCTTGTCCATGAGTGGTTTTACAAGTTCGGTGTCCCTGCTCGCATCCATTCCGACCAAGGTCGTTGTTTTGAGGCAATTCTCATCCAACAACTTTGCCAGCTCTATGGTGTGGAGAAATCCCGCACCACGCCCTACCATCCTGCCGGTAATGGCCAGTGTGAGCGGTTTAACCGCACCCTACATAACCTCCTCCGTACTCTGCCAGCATCTCGAAAAAGAGATTGGGTTGCGTGCCTCCCACAGCTGCTCTTCTGTTATAATACCACCCCGCATTCAGCAACCGGTGAGTCCCCTCACTTCCTGTTGTTCGGCCAGGAGCCACGCCTACCGCTTGACTTTTTGCTGGGAACAGTACCCGACCCTGTAGCCGGGACGGTGCATGATTGGATTGACGAACACCAAGCCAGGCTGCAAGTCGCCTTTCAGGGGGCTGAAGGCCGGCTTCGAGCTGCAGCCGGTAAACGGAACGGAGCTTTAACCTGACGGAGCCCATGACCGTCAGGTTAAAGATCTACCACTGGGGGAGGGTGAGTTGGTCTACCTCCGTAACCTTAGTAGGAGGGGCTGCCACAAAATTCAGGACCTGTGGAGCCCAGTGGTATACGAGGTTATCAAAGCCCCCCCAGTAAACGGGGCGGTGTACACTATTGCTCCAGTGACTGATCGGAGCAAAGTCCGACAGGTACATCGTGGTCTCATTAAAGCCCGGCTAGGGAGCGATGCACCGGTAGGCCCGCCTTACACAAGTCCGCCAGTCGTTGAGACTGTTGTCGTGACGGAGGACGACATGGATGTTGATCTGGCGTTCTTGCCTCCGACGTCACTGCTACATCCAGTAGCGACGCCTGTTGTTGCACTTGCCTGTCCGGGCCCCCAGGTGTTGCCTGCTGACCCCCCAACATCATCGGCTGGACCAAGATCTACTGCGGTAAACACCAGTATCCCAGCCAGCCCCTCCCCTAGTCTAGACACTCAAACTAGTACTAGCGGAGTGGTTCATACTGACGGTATACCCGTAGTACGGGTGGTAGAGAGTCTGGATCAGGTAGAGGTCAGTATGCCAGTGGTCCCAGAGTCGAGCATTGGTGGAGTGGCTCTACGCCGGACATGTAGAACCATGGCAGGCCAACATTCTAACATTCACCATTTACCTCAGACAGCCGGCCAGATGGGGGTGTGCCCCAGTGGCCCTGTGTCGAGTCCAGTTGGTGCTGCTCTTCAAACACAGGGTTCGAATGGGGCTGCCAACCGGCCTATCGTCGGGACGCCGACTGAAAATGTGGGGGTAGATTGTGGTGAGACGCAGGGGCAGAGCCCTTTGTAATGATCAGGGCCGTCACAGCCAATGGCTTGCGTCTCCACCTTATTTATTCTGAGGTAGCTTTTTGTGTCGGGAGGTGCCACACTTTGTCTCCTCGTTATTTCCTGCTACGCCCCTCCAGGCCACTTGCTACCGGTATGTACGCGTGCTTTCCCTATGGACGCTCTGGCTGATTTGTTTGGCATGGTGATTTACTTTTTCACACTGGTCGCTTTGCAGCGCTTGTGCCTGTTGCTTGCTGGTGCCTGCTGGTGCCCTGCCTTGGTTGGTGATGCGTGCAGGTTGTTGATCGCGTAACAGTCTCGGTGTGGATTCCAACCGAATGCTAACATTCAGCGGTGCGCTGTGAGCCGCTGGCTTAAGTAGGAAGTTCCCAACTTCCTGGTAGGTATCCCTTATTTTATATCGCTATTGTTTTTAGAATTATGTTTAGCACTAACGGGGTGACCTGTATGGCTTCTAGGTACTGCCGATTGTGTCGTTGCCGACTGCTGTTTTTGCCACCCGTTGTTTACCACCAAAGCTGCCCAACTGTCCTGGGCCCCGTTTCCCGATAACGATGGATCCACGCTCGTACGATCATTCTCACGATGGATCTTGCGATCCATCGTCAATTTCTTTGGAGCGTTTCCCGAAACTCCTCTTAACGTGAACGCGCATTCGCTGCACTCACGACGTCGTAGGATTGTAACTGTCTACTGACACGGTGCTGAAATGGGCTCCTTAGGAGGGGGAGACGCAGGAATGTCGCAGGAAAATTGTGTTAAAAAGGGTTAAAATATATCCCCATCAAGGACAACAGCAGAGTAGCCTACGAAAAAAATAGACTGCAATTATATGAATGCTAAAGACATTAAAACACAATTGATTAGGCTTAAACCGACATATATCAGTCCTTATCCTGAATGCACTGTGCGTTTCACGGCATTTTCCCCCCTTAAATAATTCCTCTTCACACCTGTGAATAACCCGGGAGAGGTCCATGATGAGGAATACAACGAAGCCCACCGTCTGGCCCGGTGCATCGTTGAGCGCACGATCGGGAGGTGGAAGTTACGCTTTAGATGCCTTCACAAGTCAGGCGGAGGGCTCCAGTTTTCTCCGGCCAAGTCATGCGCCGTGATATGTGTGAGTGTGACGGCTATGTTGCACAACATTGCAGCTAAGGGTGGGGTGGCATTGCTTGAACCGGAGGACGTTGAGGACGATGACGATGACGATGATGAGGAAGATCGGTGTGAGGACGGCCTCCGCCTCCCTCATAACTACGCGGCTGGTTTTCATGCGCGTCGAATAGTGATTGAGACTTTTTTTTAACCCCCTCCACCCTCCCTCATGTCACTAAACATTCCCGTCAACGTGACCAATCCCCACCATATCCCAGCCTTTTGCCTGCTCCTTTGCTTGTTTTTTATAATTTTTTTTATTTCTTTATTTTCTTATTTTTTTTAATTTATTTTATTTCGTTATTATATATTTTTTAATTTGTTTAATTTAATTTATTTTTTACATTATTTTATGCTACGTTTTATGAGTAGCCTATGTCAGTCTGCACAAATCCCCCCACTTTCTCTCACACATTTTGAGTGCCCTGCCTGCGCAAACATTTTCTGGACTGTCCCGTTTTATTTTGGCCATTTTAACATCTTTATTAATAAATTAATTAATAATCTTTATTAATTACCAAACTAAGAACATAAAGGCGCAATGCGTTTTAATAAAACGCATCCAATAGACGGAATGTCCGATGGTGTCGCCACTGAGGCTATAGCTGACGATGCTCTTAGCGTCCTACGAGTACCTACGAGCACCCCTGGAGTACTCGTTAGCTACGAGCGTTTTCAAGACGTTCGTTCCCCACGATGCTTTCGGGAAACGCGGTGAAAACTCTACGATGCCCTTTCGACGCACTTCACGATCCACTTAGGCTAACGACGCTTTCGGGAAACGGGGCCCTGGGCTAGCCTGGAGGATAGCGACGAAGACGCCAACGACCACTATCTGAACGTGATCTGTCTGTTGACTTGTCCTTGTGTGTTTCCACCTGTCCGTGTCGCAGCTAGTGTGTGTCGGTGAGTGTGTTTGTAGAGTGTTGGCGAGTGCGTGCGTGTTTGTCCTGGGCTAGCCTGGAGGATAGCGACGAAGACGCTAACGACCACTCTTTGAACGTGATCTGTCTGTTGACTTGTCCTTGTGTGTTTCCATCTGTCCGTGTCGCAACTAGTGTGTGTCGGTGTGCGTGTGTGTGTGTGTGTGTGTAGAGTGTTGGCGAGTGCGTGCGTGTTTGTCCTGGGGAAGTGTTTGGTTTAATTTGGGGGATTCTGTTTATGGTTTGTTTTGAGCCCTGCTTCTGTTAAGCCACTGGCAGGAGGCCTTTTTTTTATAGCTGCGGATAACCAGTGGGCTATCACGCATGTTTAAGATCCTTTTTGGCCTGGTTTGTGTGTTTGTGTTATATTTTGTTTTCTTACTCATTTCCTTTTTGTGAATTACATTTTGTGTAGTTGTGTTTATTGTTTTGTTTGGTCGTTTGTATCTGCCCTCATCTCTCTTTTGTTCCTTCGTTTCCAGGCGCTGAGTGCCCACCGCAGGGAGGCAACTAGATCCTTTAGGTGGTGGTGCCCCCTGTTGTAGGCTAATGTTATGCAAGCCGACAGCTCCCCCTAGTGGGCTTGTGTGTGTATGGACTCGGGCAGTCAACACGTGCCAGTCTTGTTATGTGACAACGCGTTCAATACATGCCTAAGAGACTCAGCCTGACTCCGTGTATTCTTCCATGCAAATACACTTGCAACATGGTGTCAGAAGTTGTTTTGGAACCCAGGGAACATCCTAAGTTGCCTGTTAATGTTACAGAGTGCGTTTAATGGTTTTGCTAGACGTAGGCCTAGTTAGAAGTTTCAGTTAGCCTGTTAGCGTTAGCGCCGCGTGGGGAAGATGGCTTCAAACATTCCGCCACCGGAGCCCATGAAGATGACTGGGGATCTTCACTGCCACTGGGCTAGCTTTCGTTCAGAGTTTGAGGATTATCTGCTTGCAACCGGGATCGACAAGGCAGAGAAGCCGGTGCAGGCAGCAACGCTCAGGAGGCTGATGGGGAAGGATTGCCACCATGTTTACAAGCACAATCTGGGACTCACGGAGGAAGAGCAGAAAGACGCAGGTGCGATACTCGACAAACTAGGGCAATACTTCACACCCAGCAAAAATGTGATCTTTGAGAGGTATGTTTTTGGAAACCTTAAACAAGAGGATGGGGAGTCAGTGGATGCTTTTGTCACAAGACTGAGAGAGAAAGCTGCCACATGTGAATATGGAGCTTTAAGAGATGAGCTCATAAGGGACAGGCTTGTTCTGGGAATAACTGATGAAGGCGCCAGACGACGCATGCTAAGAGAAAACGACCTTAAGTTGGAGGGGGCTATTGACATTGTCCGTGCAGTGGAGGTGTTGGACAATAAGTTAAAATCCATGTCACTTAGCAGCTCTGTGCCTGGGGAGAGCATCAATGTAGCATATGGACAGCGACCAGGACGGAGACCTACAGGCAGGCCATCCGAGTCCGCCAGCACGTCAGCACAGCCACAGAGAGGCACAGGTGGATGCAAGTACTGTGGCACACCACACAGACGGGGGCGAGACCTGTGCCCCGCATTTGGAAAGACATGTCGCTTGTGCGGCACTGCTAATCACTTTGCCAAAGTATGCATGAAAGGAGGCCAGCAAGCACGTCAGTTGAACGCTGTGGATGACCCGCCGCTGGGGGACCCGGAGGACTACGGCCGCGATGAGAGAGATGTGTACACGGCGGAGAGCTTGGGGGCTGTGAACACTCAAAGGAAAAAGTGGTTTGTAAACCTGCCACTCCACAGAGGGGTCCAGAGGTGCCAGCTTGACTCTGGAGCCACCTGCAACGTGATGAGCATGAAAGACAAGATGAGACTGGCACCTAAAGCTCCTCTTCAGAAAAGTCTTGCCAGACTGAGGCTTTACAACAGTGAGTGGATGAGCTCAATTGGCGTGTACAGCACACAGTGTGTCATCAGGGGCAAGACACACAGACTGGATTTTGAGGTTGTGTGTACCAGCCAGAAGCCTTTGCTTTCAGGGGAGACATGCGAGAGACTTGGCCTGATGCGTTTCACCATTCCCGAAGAGCTGAACAAAGTGGAGCACTGCAAGGCAGGTGAGCTGACCAGAGACTGTCTTATTAACACTTACAATGACGTGTTCACCAGCCCAGTCGAGTCACTGCCGGGTGATATTCACTTCGTGTTGGACAGCACTGTTGTGCCCGTACAGTGCGCACCAAGGAATGTCCCGGTGGCCCTCAAGGCGGCTGTTAAGGCGCAGCTGGACCAGTACGAAAAGGATGGACACTTAACCACAGTCACTGAGCCCACAGACTGGATAAGCAATCTAGTCATAGTGAAGAAGCCAGACAAATTGAGGCTTTGCATCGACCCTAAGCCCCTTAACCGAGCCCTGAAGAGGTCCCATTACCTCATGCCCACTTTAGATGACGTGCTATACAAGCTGCCAAAGGCACGCGTCTTCACCCTGGTGGATGCGCGCGACGCATTCCTGCAGTGTCGCCTGGATGAGGAGAGCAGCCTGATGACAACGTTCTGGACGCCGTGGGGTAGAAAGCGATGGCTGAAGCTCCCTTTCGGTGTGTCAGTCGCACCGGAGCTATATCAGAGGAAACAACATGAGCTGCTGGCCGGTTTGAAAGGGATTGAGCCTATAGCGGATGACATCCTTGTGGTCGGCTGTGGGGTCACAGAGGAGGAGGCTGTACAGGACCACGACGCAAACCTCATTGCTCTCATGGAAAGATGCAGGGAAGTGAAGCTGAGGCTGAGCATAAAGAAGCTGCAGTTTCGTGTGAGGGAGGTCCGCTTCCACGGCCACGTACTGTCGGCGGAGGGCCTCAAAGCTGACCCCGAGAAGGTCAGGGCGGTCCTCGACATGCCAAACCCCACGGATGCAAAGGGCGTTCAGCGGTGTGTCGGCTTCGTCAACTACTTATCGAGGTTCATGCCCCGCTTATCAGAGGTGTGTGAACCGCTGAGAAGGTTGCTGGACAAAGAGGTGCCGTGGCACTGGTTGCCCAAACATGATGCTGCTATGAAGGAGATCAAGACGCTGGTCACGGCGGTGCCAGTACTACGTTATTACGATGTCAGCAAGCCAGTCACCATACAGAGTGACTCCAGTCAGACCGGGTTGGGCTGCTGCCTGCTTCAAGGGGGGCAGCCGGTCGCGTTCGCCTCCCGAGCGCTAAACCAGACGGAGCAAAACTATGCACAGATTGAGAAGGAGTGCTTGAGCATCGTATTCGCTTGTCAACGCTTCCACTACTACCTATATGGGAGGGGCGATGTGACTGCAGAGACCGACCACCGCCCGCTAGTGTCAATCTTCTCTAAGCCCCTTCTCAGTGCACCAAAGCGCCTGCAGAGCATGCTCCTCACACTTCAGAACTACTGCCTCACAGTGGTGTACAAGCCAGGCCCTGAAATGTACATAAGTGACACACTCAGCAGGGCTCCCACCCCACCACAGAGAATGGACATTCAGTACAGACGTGAAATGGTCTGCAGCATGCAGCAGGAGCAGTGTGACACAGCAGCCATTCAGCAAGCAGACTACCTCAACGTCACTTGCCAACGCCTTGCACAGATACGGAAACACACAGAGGAGGATGTGTGCCTTCAAACACTGAAGTCGGTCGTGCTGGGCGGATGGCCAGAACACAAAGAGGAGAGCCCCATGGCCATCAGAGATTACTGGGCCATCAGAGATGAGATAAGCGCACAGGATGGTGTGCTTTTTAGGAGCCAGCGAGTCATCATTCCGAAATCTATGCGCCCAGAGATGCTGAGACGGATCCACTACAACCACGTGGGGGGTGAGGCTTGTTTCAGACAGGCCCGCGATACTCTCTACTGGCCAAACATGCAGGGAGAAATCAAAGACTATGTACGACAGTGTTCAGTGTGTAACGAGTATGCACACGAGCAACAGAAGGAGACTATGATGTCACACCCGCTCCCCACACGTCCCTGGCAGCTGGTGAGCATGGACCTTTTCAGCTACGCAAGGCAGGATTTCCTGCTCATGGTCGATCACTATTCTGACTTCTGGGAGATCGATCTACTTCCAGACCTGTCTGCTGGTACGGCCATCAGAAGGTGCAAAGCGCAGTTTGCAAGGTACGGCATCCCTGACCGGGTCATTTCAGACTGTGGAGGTCAGTTTGACTGTGGGGAGTTTCGGGTGTTTGCGAGGGAGTGGGGCTTCGAACATGTCATGTCCTCCCCGAGACACCCAAAGGCTAATGGCAAGGCAGAGTCTGCAGTGAAGATTGCGAAGAGCCTATGCAGAAAAGCAGACCCTGCCGACGAGGACCCCTGGAAGGCCTTTCTGCACTGGAGGAACACGCCCACTGAGGGCATGCACAGCAGCCCAGCACAGCGACTGATGTCACGGAGGCTGAGAACTCTTCTCCCTGTGGCCGACCAGCTGCTAGAGCCTCAGGTCACCACTGGGGTCACAGACAGGCTGAGAGTGAAGCGTCAAGCAACGAAGCTGACTTACGACAGATCTGCGAGGGATCTGCCGGAGCTGAACGTCGGCCAGCCCATCAGGATGAAACCACTCCCAGGTGACAGGACGGGCCGATGGAGGAGAGGTGTATGCTTACAGCAGGTGGGACCGCGGTCCTATCTCGTCAACGTGGAGGGAACCGCGTATCGTCGCAACAGGATCGATCTCCGACCAGCAGAGGTTGCCCCCCCACAGCCAGCAGCTCACGAAGAACGGCCACCTGAGCAGCCTGTGGACGCGGGTGCAGCTGACGGGGGCCATGCAGGTGGGGGCAATGCAGAGGAAGTCGTCAGCAGCCCTGCGACGTCTCCAAGGTTATCAGCCCTGAGGTCACCGCCATCTCCCTCACGGGCTGTGTCCACACCATGCCGTGCGTTACAGGGCCGGGCCTGCTCCCGGAGCGGGAGGCATATTAAGCCTCCAGACAGACTTGACCTTTAGGTCATACACTGAGCTGAGACTGACACACACACACAGACACACACACATGCGGGACAGTGGTTTATTGTTTTAAAAAAAAAAAGAAAAAAGAAAAAATGGTTACTTTGAATGTTCTTATTCGGTTGTTTTGTGCATGCTTTGATACTGCTATTTTGTGGTTATAGTTCTGCAAAGGTCCTGGTTCATATTGACTTACTGTCTCGTCTTTATACACTATTTCTATTGCACTATTTTGATATGTGGATATGAGCACTAATGTTCTAATGACTGATACCATCCATGTTATTGTTATGTATTTTGTTATACTAAAGAAAGGGAGATGTTGTAGGCTAATGTTATGCAAGCCGACAGCTCCCCCTAGTGGGCTTGTGTGTGTATGGACTCGGGCAGTCAACACGTGCCAGTCTTGTTATGTGACAACGCGTTCAATACATGCCTAAGAGACTCAGCCTGACTCCGTGTATTCTTCCATGCAAATACACTTGCCCCCTTCCCGAGTGTGGTTTCACGTGTGTCCTCTTGGAATTTCTCTTTTATCATTTTGATCCTGTGTTGCTGTGTGTATGTGCGAGCACGAGTGACTGGTTGGTGTTTATGTGTCCCCCCCCTCCGTCTCCTGGTATCTTGCCCCCTGCTGGTAAGCCTCAGCCCTAACCATCCTGTCTATCCCCTACATACCAATTGATTTCATTTATCCTGTTTTTTTACATGTGGAACACGCATGTTTTAGTTAATAAAAACAACCTATTTTTGGAACTTCGTCTCTGGTGCCGTCAGTCAAACGAACGTGTGTGCTATATAATTGTTTGGATTTAATTGATTAGTATATCCCTGGGTGCAATCCCTAGGGTGGCGTTGTCGGTTAGCTTGTTTTTCCCCTAATGCCACACAGGCACTTGCAACAGTGTCATCATGCAAGTGTCCTATCTCCCTCAGACACTCCAGGGGCGGTGAAGGTCAGGGGTAAGAGGAGCTGGCAGATTCCGGGTGGTGTTATGAGAATGGTGGCCGCCACATGTTCTGAGCAGTACTCAGGTTCTACGGTACTTTTTGAGCCTTTGGATGCTGGTTTGCCTGCGGGGTTGCTGGCTTCCCCTTCTTTAGTTTGCGTTATAAGGGGTACAGCCTATATACCTGTTATTAATGTTGGCTGCAACGATGTTATGTTGTACCCCCGCACTGTTGTTGGCACACTGGACTTCGTGAACGTGGTCAGCCTTCCTGCAGGAGTCACCGAGGTGCCATCAAATGTGGCCACTGTGTCTTCCCAGACAGCTTCACCCAGTGTGCAGCAACAGGTGGACGATGTGGATGTGTCGCCATTGTCGGTTGGTGAACAGGGTCAGGTGAGGTCACTACTTGAACATTACGCTTCAGTTTTCTCCACCAGTGACACCGATCTGGGTTGTACTAACCTCATCTCCCACGACATTCCTTTGATTGATGATACTCCAGTGGCGCAGCGTTATAGGCGCATTCCACCCTCAGAGTATGAGGTGGTGAAGGAACACATCAATCAACTGCTCTCATCTCAAGTAATTCGGGAGAGTAGCAGCCCCCTACGCGTCCCCGATTGTGTTGGTACGGAAAAAGGGTGGCAAACTACGCATGTGCGTTGATTACCGGCAGCTTAATCGTAAGACCCGCAGAGACGCCTTCCCTCTACCACGCATAGAAGAGTCTTTGGACGCATTGTCCGGTGCTTGCTGGTTTTCAACCCTGGACTTGACCAGTGGCTGTCACCAGGTGCCAGTCACTGAGACCGACCGGCCAAAGACCGCGTTTTGTACACCTTTCGGTTTATTTGAGTGGAACAGAATGCCTTTTGGGCTCTGTAATGCGCCCAGCACTTTCCAAAGGTTGATGCAACGCATCTTTGGTGACCAGCAGTGTGTCTTTATTGTATTTTACTTTATTACTTTATTATATCTTGATGATATTGTTGTGTTTCTCCTCCACTATTGAACAGCATCTGGAGCAACTCAAAGTGGTGCTGGAGCGGCTTCAATGCGAGGGGCTTAAAGCCAAGCTCAGCAAGTGCTCGTTCTTTCGTAAAGAGGTGCACTACTTGGGCCATGTGATATCGGCTGATGGTGTCTCCACAGATCCGGCCAAGATTGAAGTGGTTGCTAATTGGCCGTTTCCCGCTACTGCCTCGGAGCTTCGTTCTTTCCTTGGTTTCGCCAGTTATTACCGGCGGTTTGTGGAGGGATTCGCTAAACTGGCAGCTCCTCTGCATAGGGCTGTGGCTGAGTGTGGTGGCACCAAGAAGCCTGACCAGCGGTTTTCCAGGTGTTGGACTGAAGAGTGTAACAAGAACTTTGAAACACTGAAAGCGAAGCTCACCACTGCGCCCGTGTTGGATTATGCAGACTTCACCCTTCCATTCATTCTGGAGGTCGATGCAAGCTATGGTGGCTTGGGCGCAGTCCTCTCTCAGACTCCGGCGGGCAAGGTGAGGCCGATAGCCTATGCTAGCAGGGGCCTGCGACCTACAGAGAGGAACATGGCGAACTATAGCTCTATGAAACTCGAGTTCTTGGCCCTTAAGTGGGCCATGACAGAGAGTACTTGTTGGGAAATAGATGTGTTGTGTATACTGATAACAACCCCCTCAGTCATTTGTCTTCTGCTAAGCTGGCTGCTACTGAGCAGAGGTGGGCAGCGCAGCTAGCCTCTTTCGATTTCGAAATCAAGTATCGATCAGGGAAGAGCAACACCAATGCCGATGCTCTCTCTCGTCAGCACCCATCTGGTCCCAGGATGTAGAGGCGATGCTTCCAGGGACAGCCATACCGAAGGCTTTGCAGCAAGCGTTGGGTTTGGGAAAGGCAGAGGCCACCCAAGCTACCATCACAGCCATGCCACAGCTTACTCCGCCTGAACTTCGTCTCGCTCAACAGACTGACCCTGTGATACAGGAACTGTTGGTGTTTTGGAGGAGGAAGCAGCGTCCTAGTAGTGAGGAGCGGGCACAGCTCTCCCAAGCTACGCTAGTGTTGCTGCGGCAGTGGGATCGCCTGCTTGAGAGAGGGATGATGTCCTGTACCGAAAAGTGTTCCGACCTGATGGTGCTGAAGCCATGTACCAGCTGTTGTTACCCAATGTACTGAGAGACGAGGTCCTGACCCAAGTGCACCAAGAGCATGGTCACCAGGGGGTGGAGCGAACACTGGCGCTTCTCCGGTCTCGATGCTACTGGCCTGCTATGTCCTCCGATGTAGCCCGTTGGTGTCAGCAATGTGAGAGGTGTCAAGTGGCCAAGGATGTTCACCCAAGGGTGCACGGAGTCATGGGACATCTCTTGGCTTCCCGCCCCAACGAAATCCTTGCCATCGACTACACTACTCTAGAGCCGGCCCAGAATGGTAGAGCGTTTTGGTCCTTACTGATGTTTTTAGTAAGTACACCATGGCTATCCCTACTCGGGACCAGCGCGCAACCACTGTAGCAAGGGTTTTGGTGTCAGAGTGGTTTTATAAGTTTGGTGTCCCCGCTCGTTTGCATTCTGACCAGGGCCGTAACTTCGAAAGCTCGTTCATTCAACAATTGTGTAACTTGTATGGTATCGTAAAATCACGTACTACCCCGTACCACCCCGAAGGAAATGGTCAATGCGAGCGGTTTAACCGGACACTCCACAACCTGCTGCGTACTCTGCCAGTGTCTCGTAAAAGGGATTGGCATACGTGTCTTCCTCACGTCCTTTATTGTTACAACACGACTCCCCACCAATCAACGGGAGAATCTCCCTTTGCCTTGATGTTCGGGCAGGAACCAAGGCTACCACTCGATTTCTTGTTGGGTAGGGTCGAGAGCCCGGTCGGGGGGTCCATCCATGAGTGAGTGCAAGAGCATCAAGCCCGCTTGGAGGTGGCCTTTGAAGGCGCAAGGGAGCGCTTGAAACATGCTGCCGCTCGGCGAAGGCGAGTCCATGATCAGCATGTAATAGATTTGCCTTTGCAGGAAGGGCAGTTGGTGTACTTGCGCGACTTCAGGGCCAGGTCGATGAAGTATCGAGTGTTGAGGATGCCTAGAGAGGGTGGCTCAGTGTATACTATTGCGCCAGTAGACGATGAGACAAAGGGCAGACAGGTCCACCGCCACTATGCTGAAGGCGGTCGTAGGGGTGGACTCACCTCGTCCTGCCTCTTCCCACAACTCGTCACCCAGGGACGAACCATCTCCAGAAGAGGAGCCTCCATTTGAGTATGATTTGTTAGTCCTTGACCAACGACCTTTTGTGGCAAATTCTGCCATACCATCCGCCGGACCAATTATGTCCCAAGGGCCTTCATCAATTCCAACCCGGGGGCATCCTCATGTTCTCCTTTGGTCACTTGCCCTGATTCCAGCAACATGGGTCCACGCCGGACCCCACGTCAAACGGCTGGTCAGCACCCGAATGTGCATCGTCTTCCGCGGCCTGCTGGAGAGGCGCAAGTGGCCAACCCTTCTGCTTCTGTGTCCAACTCAGTGTCTGCCTTGTTTAGACCCTGGAGTTAGCTTGTTGTGTTGATCGTCGGGACGACGATCCAAGAAGGTGGGGTAGAATGTAGCAGGATAGAGGTGCTATCCATGTTAGTCACGGTTAAGTACCACTAGTGGCCGTCATGATGTGGGCGGTATAAAAGCAGCCATCCTCCACCTGCCTCTTTCTTTTTGCGCTCCTGTCACTTGCGCGTCACTTCCGGGCCAAAAGGTAGTCTGGTCCGATAGGGCGACTATTTGTTGCTGCTTCAGGGTTTTTCGTGCGAGCTATGGTGTAAGTTCTTGTAAGCAAGTTATTTTAAGTATTCTTTCGTGGCAATGTAGTTGATGCTGTCTGATGGCTAACGCTAGTGTGTTCTCAGGTAAACGCTGATGACGGCGGAGTCCTCTCTCACTCCCTCCTCCGTGTGAACGCGAGTGTGTGTGTGTGTGGTGTGTGTGTGTGTGTGTGTGTGTGTGTGTGTATGCCAGTGTTTGGTCGTAAACAGGTATGTGTTAGCATAGCAAACAACTGTAGCATTTCTGTTTTATGTAGCCACATCATGTTCGGTCGTAAACAGGACCAACTGCAATCAGCTCATTGGGGCTGCTGCTGCTTTGCCAGGCTGATCTTGCCTTCCCACGCTACTCTGCTTCGCTGCTGCTTTGCCAGGCTGATCTTGCCTTCCCACGCTACTCTGCTTCGCTGCTGCTTTGCTAGGCTGATCTGCCTTTCACGCTACTCTGCTTCGCTGCTGCATTGCTGGCTGATATTGCCTTTCCACGCTACTCCGCTTCCCTGCTTGCTGCACGCCGTGTTGTTTACTTCACGTGCTTTGCTCCGGCTGGCACCTCGTGCCTACTGCCGCCTGTCGCTGCGGCGCACCCCCCCCGAGGTAGTCTCTACCAAGGGTGTTCATCCAGTGTGCCTTTTAACCGGGGTTTCCCCCCCATCCGTGTGTTGCATGAGTGTGATGTGTGTTCTAATTATTTGAATGATTTGTTTTCTTTTGGTTTGATACTTATCTAGTTCTGCGTTTATCTCAACTATTTTGTGTGTATTGTTTGTTTTCTTTTGATTTGATACTTATTTAGTTTTGCGTTTATCTCAAACTATTTGTGTGTATTGTTTGTTTTCGTTTGGTTGCATGGTGAAGATTTTGCATTGAAAGGAAAGAAGTTATTTAATAAATGTATTTTTCTATAAACATTTGAACTACGTCTATGCCTTCTAAACGAGTGGACCTTACCTGTGTGCTTTTGCACTTTACATCAATTCCCTGAGGTGAACTTGCCAGGGTGGCGTTTGTCGGTTCCTTTTTCTTATTTCTTAGTTAGATCTTTTAGTTTATTTTCCTTTCGCCTACCACCTTGCCACACTTGGCGTTGTCGGCAGGATCACTTTTTTTTCGATAAGGCTGAGACGTGTGATCAAAAGTGATTTCTAACGCTCTGAAAAGCATTTTGCGCTCATAACAAGAAATGTTGATATCTCTGTCAATTTCCATGCAAACGTGTTACTAAGCTCACTCGTTATCGTTATAGGGCCAACTCCACCATTTGGAAGTGATCAAAAAGTGATTCTAACGCTCTGAAAAGCATTTCTGCGCACCATAAACAAGAAATGTTTGATATCTCGGTCAATTTCAATGCAAACGTGTTACTAAGCTCACCACAGGGTTATAGGGCCATTACTCCACCATTTGGAAGTAGTTTTGAGCAAAATCAACAATGTAAGGTCAAAAAAACATTGTTGGCCAAAAAGTGATTCTAGCGCTCTGAAAAGCATTTTGCGCTCATAAAACAAGAAATGTTGATATCTCTGTCAATTTCAATGCAATCGTGTTACTAAGCTCACCCACAGGGTTATAGGGCCATTACTCCACCATTTGGATGTAGTTTTGAGCAAAATCAACAATGTAAGGTCAAAAACACATTGTTGGTCAAAAAGGGATTCTAGCGCTCTGAAAAGCATTTGCGCTCATAAAAATAAGACATGTTGATATCTCTGTCAATTTCAATGCAAACGTGTTACTAAGCTCACCACAGGGTTATAGGGCCATTACTCCACCATTTGGATGTAGTTTTGAGCAAAATCAACAATGTAAGGTCAAAAACACATTGTTGACCAAAAAGTGATTCTAGCGCTCTGAAAGCATTTTGCGCTCATAAAAATAAGACATGTGATATCTGTCAATTTCAATGCAAACGTGTTACTAAGCTGACCAAAGGGTTGAAGGGCCAAAACTCCACCATTTGGAAGTGATCAAAAGTGATTCTAACGCTCTGAAAAGCATTTTGCGCTCAAAACAAGAAATGTGAGATCTCTGTCAATTTCAATGCAAACGTGTTACAAGTCACCACAGGGTTATAGGGCCATTACTCCACCATTGGAAGTAGTTTTGAGCAAAATCAACAAAGTAAGGTCAAAAACACATTGTTGGCCAAAAAGTGATTCTAGCGCTCTGAAAAGCATTTTGCGCTCATAAAATAAGACATGTGATATCTCTGTCAATTTCAATGCAAACGTGTTACTAAGCTCACCGTAGCGTATAGGGCCAACTCCACCATTTGGGAAGTGATCAAAAAGTGTTCTAACGCTCTGAAAAGCATTTTGCGCTCAAAACAAGAAATGTTGATATCTCTGTCAATTTCAATGCAAACGTGTTACTAAGCTCACCGTAGCGTATAGGGCCAATCCACCTATGGAAGTGATCAAAAAGTGATTCTAACGCTCTGAAAAGCATTTTGCGCTCGTAAACAAGAAATGTTGATATCTCTGTCAATTTCTGCAAACGTGTTACTAAGCTCACCGTAGCGTTATAGGGCCAACTCCCCATTTGGAAGTGATCAAAAAGTGATTCTAAAGCTCTGAAAAGCATTTTGCGCTCGAAACAAGAAATGTAGATATCCGGTCAATTCAATGCAAACGTGTTACTAAGCTCACCACAGGGTTATAGGGCCATTACTCCACCTTTGGATGTAGTTTTGAGCAAAATCAACATGTAAGGTTCAAAAACACATTGTTGGTCAAAAAGGGATTCTAGCGCTCTGAAAAGCATTTGCGCTCATAAAAATAAGACATGTGATATCTCTGTCAATTTCAATGCAACGTGTACTAAGCTCACCACAGGTTATAGGGCCATTACCTCCACCATTTGGATGTAGTTTTGAGCAAAATCAACAATGTAAGGGTCAAAAAACATTGTTGGTTAAAAAAGGGATTCTAGCGCTCTGAAAGCATTTTGCGCTCATAAAAATAAGACATGTTGATATCTCTGTCAATTTCAATGCAAACGTGTTACTAAGCTCACCACAGGGTTATAGGGCCATTACTCCACCATTTGGATGTAGTTTTGAGCAAATCAACAATGTAAGGTCAAAAACACATTGTTGACCAAAAAGTGATTCTAGCGTCTGAAAAGCATTTGCGCTCATAAAAATAAGACATGTTGATATCTCTGTCAATTTCAATGCAAACGTGTAATAAGCTGACCAAAGGGTTGAAGGGCCAAAACCACCATTTGGAAGTGATCAAAAAGTGATTCTAACGCTCTGAAAGCATTTGCGCTCATAAACAAGAAATTGATATCTCTGTCAATTTCAATGCAAACGTGTTACTAAGCTCACCACAGGGTTATAGGGCCATTACTCCACCATTTGGAAGTAGTTTTGAGCAAAATCAACAATGTAAGGTCAAAAACACATTGTTGACCAAAAAGTGATTCTAGCGCTCTGAAAAGCATTTGCGCTCATAAAAATAAGACATGTTGATATCTCTGTCAATTTCAATGCAAACGTGTTACTAAGCTGACCAAAGGGTTGAAGGGCCAAACTCCACCATTTGGAAGTGATCAAAAAGTGATTCTAACGCTCTGAAAAGCATTTTGCGCTCATCAACAAGAAATGTTGATATCTCTGTCAATTTCATGCAAACGTGTTACTAAGCTCACCACAGGGTTATAGGGCCATTACTCCACCATTTGGAAGTAGTTTGAGCAAAATCAACAATGTAAGGTCAAAAACACATTGTTGGCCAAAAGTGATTCTAGCGCTCTGAAAAGATTTGCGCTCATAAAATAACACATGGGATATCTGTCAATTTCAATGCAAACGTGTTACTAAGCTCACCGTAGCGTTATAGGGCCAACTCACATTGGAAGTGATCAAAAAGTGATTCTAACGCTCTGAAAAGCATTTTGCGCTCATAAACAGAAATGTGATCTCTGTCAATTTCAATGCAAACGTGTTACTAAGCTCACCGTAGCGTTATAGGGCCAACTCCACCTATGGAAGTGATCAAAAAGTGATTCTAACGCTCTGAAAAGCATTTTGCGCTCGTAAACAAGAAATGTTGATATCTCTGTCAATTTCAATGCAAACGTGTACTAAGTCACCGTAGCGTTATAGGGGCCAACTCCACCATTTGGAAGTGATCAAAAAGTGAT
>NW_026613461.1:855642-911459 GCF_026213295.1 Gadus chalcogrammus | reverse complement strand
AAGTGATTCTGCGCTCTGAAAAGCATTTTGCGCTCATAAACAAGAAATGTTGATATCTCTGTCAATTTCAATGCAACGTGTACTAAGCTCACCGTAGCGTTATAGGGCCAACTCCACCATTTGCAAGTGATCAAAAAGTGATTCTAACGCTCTGAAAAGCATTTGCGCTCATAACAAGAAATGTTGATATCTCTGTCAATTTCAATGCAAACGTGTTACTAAGCTCACCGTAGCGTTGTAGGGCCAACTCCACCATTTGCAAGTGATCAAAAAGTGATTCTAACGCTCTGAAAAGCATTTTGCGCTCATAAACAAGAAATGTTGATATCTCTGTCAATTTCAATGCAAACGTGTAACTAAGCTCACCACAGGGTTATAGGGCCATTACTCCACCATTTGGAAGTAGTTTTGAGCAAAATCAACAATGTAAGGTCAAAAACACATTGTTGGCCAAAAGTGATTCTAGCGCTCTGAAAAGCATTTTGCGCTCATAAACAAGAAATGTTGATACTCTGTCAATTCAATGCAAACGTGTTACTAAGCTCACCGTAGCGTTATAGGGCCAACTCCACCATTTGCAAGTGATCAAAAAGTGATTCTAACGCTCTGAAAAGCATTTTGCGCTCATAAACAAGAATGTTGATATCTCTGTCAATTTCAATGCAAACGATTTACTAAGCTCACCGTAGCGTTGTAGGGCCAACTCCACCATTTGCAAGTGATCAAAAAGTGATTCTAACGCTCTGAAAAGCATTTTGCGCTCATAAACAAGAAATGTTGATATCTCTGTCAATTTCAATGCAAACGTGTTACTAAGCTCACCGTAGCGTTGTAGGCCAACTCCACCATTTGCAAGTGATCAAAAGTGATTCTAACGCTCTGAAAAGCATTTTGCGCTCATAAACAAGAAATGTTGATATCTCTGTCAATTTCAATGCAAACGTGTTACTAAGCTCACAACAGGGTTATAGGGCCATTACTACACCATTTGGAAGTAGTTTTGAGTCAAAATCAACAATGTAAGGTTTCAAAAACACATGTTGGCCAAAAAGTGGATTCTAGCGTCTGAAAAGCTTTTGCCGCATCATAAACAGAAATGATGGATATCTCTGTCCCAATTTCACAATGCAACGGTTACTAAGCTCACCGTACGTTGTAGGGCCAACTCCACCATTTGCAATGATCAAAAAGTGATTCTAAACGCTCTGAAAAGCATTTGCGCTCATAAACCAGTAATGTTTTGATATCTTCTGTCATTTCATGCAAACGTGTTACTAAGCTACCACCGTAGCGTTTGGTGGGCCAATCCACCATTTGCAAGTGATCAAAAAGTGATTCCTAGCGCGCTGAAGAAGCATTTTGCGCTTCTAAACAGAAAAATGTTTAAGATATCTGTCCAATTTCAATGCACGGTTTACTAATCTCACCACGGTTTATAGGGCCTTACTTCACCATTTGGAAGTAAGTTTTGAAGCAAAATCAACAATGTAAGGTCAAAACACATTGTTGCCAAAAAGTGATTCTAGCGCTCTGAAAAAGCATTTTGCGCTCATAAACAAGAAATGTTGATATCTCGTGTCATTTCAATGCAAACGTGTTACTAAGCTCACCGTAGCGTTATAGGGCCAACTCCACCATTTGGAAGTGATCAAAAAGTGATTCTAACGCTCTGAAAAGCATTTTGCGCTCATAAACAAGAAATGTTGATATCTCTGTCAATTTCAATGCAAACGTGTTACTAAGCTCACCGTAGCGTTGTAGGGCCAACTCCACCATTTGCAAGTGATCAAAAAGTGATTCTAACGCTCTGAAAAGCATTTTGCGCTCATAACAAGAAATGTTGATATCTCTGTCAATTTCAATGCAAACGTGTTACTAAGCTCACCACAGGGTTATAGGGCCATTACTCCACCATTTGGAAGTAGTTTTGAGCAAAATCAACAATGTAAGGTCAAAAACACATTGTTGGCCAAAAAGTGATTCTAGCGCTCTGAAAAGCATTTTGCGCTCATAAACAAGAAATGTTGATATCTCTGTCAATTTCAATGCAAACGTGTTACTAAGCTCACCACAGGGTTATAGGGCCATTACTCCACCATTTGGAAGTAGTTTTGAGCAAAATCAACAATGTAAGGTCAAAAACACATTGTTGGCCAAAAAGTGATTCTAGCGCTCTGAAAAGCATTTTTGCGCTCATAAACAAGAAATGTTGATATCTCTGTCAATTTCAATGCAAACGTGTTACTAAGCTCACCGTAGCGTTATAGGGCCAACTCCACCATTTGCAAGTGATCAAAAAGTGATTCTAACGCTCTGAAAAGCATTTTGCGCTCATAAACAAGAAATGTTGATATCTCTGTCAATTTCAATGCAAACGTGTTACTAAGCTCACCGTAGCGTTGTAGGGCCAACTCCACCATTTGCAAGTGATCAAAAAGTGATTCTAACGCTCTGAAAAGCATTTTGCGCTCATAAACAAGAAATGTTGATATCTCTGTCAATTTCAATGCAAACGTGTTACTAAGCTCACAACAGGGTTATAGGGCCATTACTTCCACCATTTGGAAGTAGTTTTGAGCAAAATCAACAATGTAAGATCAAAAACACATTGTTGGCCAAAAAGTGATTCTAGCGCTCTGAAAAGCATTTTGCGCTCATAAACAAGAAATGTTGATATCTCTGTCAATTTCAATGCAAACGTGTTACTAAGCTCACCACAGGGTTATAGGGCCATTACTCCACCATTTGGAAGTAGTTTTGAGCAAAATCAACAATGTAAGGTCAAAAACACATTGTTGGCCAAAAAGTGATTCTAGCGCTCTGAAAAGCATTTTGCGCTCATAAACAAGAAATGTTGATATCTCTGTCAATTTCAATGCAAAACGTGTTACTAAGCTCACCACAGGGTTATAGGGCCATTACTCCACCATTTGGAAGTAGTTTTGAGCAAAATCAACAATGTAAGGTCAAAAACACATTGTTGGCCAAAAAGTGATTCTAGCGCTCTGAAAAGCATTTTGCGCTCATAAACAGAAATGTTGATATCTCTGTCAATTTCAATGCAAACGTGTTACTAAGCTCACCAAAGGGTTATAGGGCCATTACTCCACCATTTGGAAGTAGTTTTGAGCAAAATCAACAATGTAAGGTCAAAAACACATTGTTGGCCAAAAAGAGATTCTAACGCTCTGAAAAGCATTTTGCGCTCATAAACAAGAAATGTTGATATCTCTGTCAATTTCAATGCAAACGTGTTACTAAGCTCACCGTAGCGTTATAGGGCCAACTCCACCATTTGCAAGTGATCAAAAAGTGATTCTAACGCTCTGAAAAGCATTTTGCGCTCATAAACAAGAAATGTTGATATCTCTGTCAATTTCAATGCAAACGTGTTACTAAGCTCACCGTAGCGTTGTAGGGCCAACTCCACCATTTGCAAGTGATCAAAAAGTGATTCTAACGCTCTGAAAAGCATTTTGCGCTCATAAACAAGAAATGTTGATATCTCTGTCAATTTCAATGCAAACGTGTTACTAAGCTCACCGTAGCGTTGTAGGGCCAACTCCACCATTTGCAAGTGATCAAAAAAGTGATTCTAACGCTCTGAAAAGCATTTTGCGCTCATAAACAAGAAATGTTGATATCTCTGTCAATTTCAATGCAAACGTGTTACTAGCTCACCACAGGGTTATAGGGCCATTACTCCACCATTTGGAAGTAGTTTTGAGCAAAATCAACAATGTAAGGTCAAAAACACATTGTTGGCCAAAAAGTGATTCTAGCGCTCTGAAAAGCATTTTGCGCTCATAAACAAGAAATGTTGATATCTCTGTCAATTTCAATGCAAACGTGTTACTAAGCTCACCGTAGCGTTATAGGGCCAACTCCACCATTTGCAAGTGATCAAAAAGTGATTCTAACGCTCTGAAAGCATTTTGCGCTCATAAACAAGAAATGTTGATATCTCTGTCAATTTCAATGCAAACGTGTTACTAAGCTCACCGTAGCGTTGTAGGGCCAACTCCACCATTTGCAAGTGATCAAAAAGTGATTCTAACGCTCTGAAAAGCATTTTGCGCTCATAAACAAGAAATGTTGATATCTCTGTCAATTTCAATGCAAACGTGTTACTAAGCTCACCACAGGGTTATAGGGCCATTAACTCCACCATTTGGAAGTAGTTTTGAGCAAAATCAACAATGTAAGGTCAAAAACACATTGTTGGCCAAAAAGTGATTCTAGCGCTCTGAAAAGCATTTTGCGCACATAAACAAGAAATGTTGATATCTCTGTCAATTTCAATGCAAACGTGTTACTAAGCTCACCGTAGCGTTATAGGGCCAACTCCACCATTGGAGTGATCAAAAGTGATTCTAACGCTCTGAAAGCATTTTGCGCTCATAAACAAGAAATGTTGATATCTCTGTCAATTTCAATGCAAACGTGTTTACTAAGCTCACCGTAGCGTTGTAGGGCAATCTCCACCATTTGCAAGTGATCAAAAAGTGATTCTAACGCTCTGAAAAGCATTTTGCGCTCATAAACAAGAAATGTTGATATCTCTGTCAATTTCAATGCAAACGTGTTACTAAGCTCACCGTAGCGTTGTAGGGCCAACTCCACCATTTGCAAGTGATCAAAAAGTGATTCTAACGCTCTGAAAAGCATTTTGCGCTCATAAACAAGAAATGTTGATATCTCTGTCAATTTCAATGCAAACGTGTTACTAAGCTCACCACAGGGTTATAGGGCCATTACTCCACCATTTGGAAGTAGTTTTGAGCAAAATCAACAATGTAAGGTCAAAAACACATTGTTGGCCAAAAAGTGATTCTAGCGCTCTGAAAGCATTTTGCGCTCATAAACAAGAAATGTTGATATCTCTGTCAATTTCAATGCAAACGTGTTACTAAGCTCACCGTAGCGTTATAGGGCCAACTCCACCATTTGCAAGTGATCAAAAAGTGATTCTAACGCTCTGAAAAGCATTTTGCGCTCATAAACAAGAAATGTTGATATCTCTGTCATTTCAATGCAACGTGTTACTAAGCTCACCGTAGCGTTGTAGGGCCAACTCCACCATTTGCAAGTGATCAAAAAGTGATTCTAACGCTCTGAAAAGCATTTTGCGCTCATAAACAAGAAATGTTGATATCTCTGTCAATTTCAATGCAACGTGTTACTAAGCTCACCACAGGGTTATAGGGCCATTACTCCACCATTTGGAAGTAGTTTTGAGCAAAATCAACAATGTAAGGTCAAAAACACATTGTTGGCCAAAAAGTGATTCTAGCGCTCTGAAAAGCATTTTGCGCACATAAACAAGAAATGTTGATATCTCTGTCAATTTCAATGCAAACGTGTTACTAAGCTCACCGTAGCGTTATAGGGCAACTCCACCATTTGGAAGTGATCAAAAGTGATTCTAACGCTCTGAAAAGCATTTTGCGCTCATAAACAAGAAATGTTGATATCTCTGTCAATTTCAATGCAAACGTGTTACTAAGCTCACCGTAGCGTTGTAGGGCCAACTCCACCATTTGCAAGTGATCAAAAAGTGATTCTAACGCTCTGAAAAGCATTTTGCGCTCATAAACAAGAAATGTTGATATCTCTGTCAATTTCAATGCAAACGTGTTACTAAGCTCACCACAGGGTTATAGGGCCATTACTCCACCATTTGGAAGTAGTTTTGAGCAAAATCAACAATGTAAGGTCAAAAACACATTGTTGGCCAAAAAGTGATTCTAGCGCTCTGAAAAGCATTTTGCGCTCATAAACAAGAAATGTTGATATCTCTGTCAATTTCAATGCAAACGTGTTACTAAGCTTCACCACAGGGTTATAGGGCCATTACTCCACCATTTGGAAGTAGTTTTGAGCAAAATCAACAATGTAAGGTCAAAAACACATTGTTGGCCAAAAAGTGATTCTAGCGCTCTGAAAAGCATTTTGCGCTCATAAACAAGAAATGTTGATATCTCTGTCAATTTCAATGCAAACGTGTTACTAAGCTCACCGTAGCGTTATAGGGCCAACTCCACCATTTGCAAGTGATCAAAAAGTGATTCTAACGCTCTGAAAAGCATTTTGCGCTCATAAACAAGAAATGTTGATATCTCTGTCAATTTCAATGCAAACGTGTTACTAAGCTCACCGTAGCGTTGTAGGGCCAACTCCACCATTTGCAAGTGATCAAAAAGTGATTCTAACGCTCTGAAAAGCATTTTGCGCTCATAAACAAGAAATGTTGATATCTCTGTCAATTTCAATGCAAACGTGTTACTAAGCTCACAACAGGGTTATAGGGCCATTACTCCACCATTTGGAAGTAGTTTTGAGCAAAATCAACAATGTAAGATCAAAAACACATTGTTGGCCAAAAAGTGATTCTAGCGCTCTGAAAAGCATTTTGCGCTCATAAACAAGAAATGTTGATATCTCTGTCAATTTCAATGCAAACGTGTTACTAAGCTCACCACAGGGTTATAGGGCCATTACTCCACCATTTGGAAGTAGTTTTGAGCAAAATCAACAATGTAAGGTCAAAACACATTGTTGGCCAAAAAGTGATTCTAGCGCTCTGAAAAGCATTTTGCGCTCATAAACAAGAAATGTTGATATCTCTGTCAATTTCAATGCAAACGTGTTACTAAGCTCACCACAGGGTTATAGGGCCATTACTCCACCATTTGGAAGTAGTTTTGAGCAAAATCAACAATGTAAGGTCAAAAACACATTGTTGGCCAAAAAGTGATTCTAGCGCTCTGAAAAGCATTTTGCGCTCATAAACAAGAAATGTTGATATCTCTGTCAATTTCAATGCAAACGTGTTACTAAGCTCACCAAAGGGTTATAGGGCCATTACTCCACCATTTGGAAGTAGTTTTGAGCAAAATCAACAATGTAAGGGTCAAAACACATTGTTGGCCAAAAAGAGATTCTAACGCTCTGAAAAGCATTTTGCGCTCATAAACAAGAAATGTTGATATCTCTGTCAATTTCAATGCAAACGTGTTACTAAGCTCACCGTAGCGTTATAGGGCCAACTCCACCATTTGCAAGTGATCAAAAAGTGATTCTAACGCTCTGAAAAGCATTTTGCGCTCATAAACAAGAAATGTTGATATCTCTGTCAATTTCAATGCAAACGTGTTACTAAGCTCACCGTAGCGTTGTAGGGCCAACTCCACCATTTGCAAGTGATCAAAAAGTGATTCTAACGCTCTGAAAAGCATTTTGCGCTCATAAACAGAAATGTTGATATCTCTGTCAATTTCAATGCAAACGTGTTACTAAGCTCACCGTAGCGTTGTAGGGCCAACTCCACCATTTGCAAGTGATCAAAAAGTGATTCTAACGCTCTGAAAAGCATTTTGCGCTCATAACAAGAAATGTTGATATCTCTGTCAATTTCAATGCAAACGTGTTACTAAGCTCACCACAGGGTTATAGGGCCATTACTCCACCATTTGGAAGTAGTTTTGAGCAAAATCAACAATGTAAGGTCAAAAACACATTGTTGGCCAAAAAGTGATTCTAGCGCTCTGAAAAGCATTTTGCGCTCATAAACAAGAAATGTTGATATCTCTGTCAATTTCAATGCAAACGTGTTACTAAGCTCACCGTAGCGTTATAGGGCCAACTCCACCATTTGCAAGTGATCAAAAAGTGATTCTAACGCTCTGAAAAGCATTTTGCGCTCATAAACAAGAAATGTTGATATCTCTGTCAATTTCAATGCAAACGTGTTACTAAGCTCACCGTAGCGTTGTAGGGCCAACTCCACCATTTGCAAGTGATCAAAAAGTGATTCTAACGCTCTGAAAAGCATTTTGCGCTCATAAACAAGAATGTTGATATCTCTGTCAATTTCAATGCAAACGTGTTACTAAGCTCACCACAGGGTTATAGGGCCATTACTCCACCATTTGGAAGTAGTTTTGAGCAAAATCAACAATGTAAGGTCAAAAACACATTGTTGGCCAAAAAGTGATTCTAGCGCTCTGAAAAGCATTTTGCGCTCATAAACAAGAAATGTTGATATCTCTGTCAATTTCAATGCAAACGTGTTACTAAGCTCACCACAGGGTTATAGGGCCATTACTCCACCAGTTGGAAGTAGTTTTGAGCAAAATCAACAATGTAAGGTCAAAAACACATTGTTGGCCAAAAAGTGATTCTAGCGCTCTGAAAAGCATTTGCGCTCATAAACAAGAAATGTTGATATCTCTTTCAATTTCAATGCAAACGTGTTACTAAGCTCACCACAGGGTTATAGGGCCATTACTCCACCATTTGGAAGTAGTTTTGAGCAAAATCAACAATGTAAGGTCAAAAACACATTGTTGGCCAAAAAGTGATTCTAACGCTCTGAAAAGCATTTTGCGCTCATAAACAAGAAATGTTGATATCTCTGTCAATTTCAATGCAAACGTGTTACTAAGCTCACCGTAGCGTTATAGGGCCAACTCCACCATTTGCAAGTGATCAAAAAGTGATTCTAACGCTCTGAAAAGCATTTTGCGCTCATAAACAAGAAATGTTGATATCTCTGTCAATTTCAATGCAAACGTGTTACTAAGCTCACCGTAGCGTTGTAGGGCCAACTCCACCATTTGCAAGTGATCAAAAAGTGATTCTAACGCTCTGAAAAGCATTTTGCGCTCATAAACAAGAAATGTTGATATCTCTGTCAATTTCAATGCAAACGTGTTACTAAGCTCACAACAGGGTTATAGGGGCCATTACTCCACCATTTGGAAGTAGTTTTGAGCAAATCAACAATGTAAGATCAAAAACACATTGTTGGCCAAAAAGTGATTCTAGCGCTCTGAAAAGCATTTTGCGCTCATAAACAAGAAATGTTGATATCTCTGTCAATTTCAATGCAAACGTGTTACTAAGCTCACCACAGGGTTATAGGGCCATTACTCCACCATTTGGAAGTAGTTTTGAGCAAAATCAACAATGTAAGGTCAAAAACACATTGTTGGCCAAAAAGTGATTCTAGCGCTCTGAAAAGCATTTTGCGCTCATAAACAAGAAATGTTGATATCTCTGTCAATTTCAATGCAAACGTGTTACTAAGCTCACCACAGGGTTATAGGGCCATTACTCCACCATTTGGAAGTAGTTTTGAGCAAAATCAACAATGTAAGGTCAAAAACACATTGTTGGCCAAAAAGTGATTCTAGCGCTCTGAAAAGCATTTTGCGCTCATAAACAAGAAATGTTGATATCTCTGTCAATTTCAATGCAAACGTGTTACTAAGCTCACCACAGGGTTATAGGGCCATTACTCCACCATTTGGAAGTAGTTTTGAGCAAAATCAACAATGTAAGGTCAAAAACACATTGTTGGCCAAAAAGAGATTCTAACGCTCTGAAAAGCATTTTGCGCTCATAAACAAGAAATGTTGATATCTCTGTCAATTTCAATGCAAACGTGTTACTAAGCTCACCGTAGCGTTATAGGGCCAACTCCACCATTTGCAAGTGATCAAAAAGTGATTCTAACGCTCTGAAAAGCATTTTGCGCTCATAAACAAGAAATGTTGATATCTCTGTCAATTTCAATGCAAACGTGTTACTAAGCTCTCCGTAGCGTTGTAGGGCCAACTCCACCATTTGCAAGTGATCAAAAAGTGATTCTAACGCTCTGAAAAGCATTTTGCGCTCATAAACAAGAAATGTTGATATCTCTGTCAATTTCAATGCAAACGTGTTACTAAGCTCACCGTAGCGTTGTAGGGCCAACTCCACCATTTGCAAGTGATCAAAAAGTGATTCTAACGCTCTGAAAAGCATTTTGCGCTCATAAACAAGAAATGTTGATATCTCTGTCAATTTCAATGCAAACGTGTTACTAAGCTCACCACAGGGTTATAGGGCCATTACTCCACCATTTGGAAGTAGTTTTGAGCAAAATCAACAATGTAAGGTCAAAAACACATTGTTGGCCAAAAAGTGATTCTAGCGCTCTGAAAAGCATTTTGCGCTCATAAACAAGAAATGTTGATATCTCTGTCAATTTCAATGCAAACGTGTTACTAAGCTCACCACAGGGTTATAGGGCCATTACTCCACCATTTGGAAGTAGTTTTGAGCAAAATCAACAATGTAAGGTCAAAAACACATTGTTGGCCAAAAAGTGATTCTAGCGCTCTGAAAAGCATTTTGCGCTCATTAACAAGAAATGTTGATATCTCTGTCAATTTCAATGCAAACGTGTTACTAAGCTCACCGTAGCGTTATAGGGCCAACTCCACCATTTGGAAGTGATCAAAAAGTGATTCTAACGCTCTGAAAAGCATTTTGCGCTCATAAACAAGAAATGTTGATATCTCTGTCAATTTCAATGCAAACGTGTTACTAAGCTCACCGTAGCGTTGTAGGGCCAACTCCACCATTTGCAAGTGATCAAAAAGTGATTCTAACGCTCTGAAAAGCATTTTGCGCTCATAAACAAGAAATGTTGATATCTCTGTCAATTTCAATGCAAACGTGTTACTAAGCTCACCACAGGGTTATAGGGCCATTACTCCACCATTTGGAAGTAGTTTTGAGCAAAATCAACAATGTAAGGTCAAAAACACATTGTTGGCCAAAAAGAGATTCTAACGCTCTGAAAAGCATTTTGCGCTCATAAACAAGAAATGTTGATATCTCTGTCAATTTCAATGCAAACGTGTTACTAAGCTCACCGTAGCGTTATAGGGCCAACTCCACCATTTGGAAGTGATCAAAAAGTGATTCTAACGCTCTGAAAAGCATTTTGCGCTCATAAACAAGAAATGTTGATATCTCTGTCAATTTCAATGCAAACGTGTTACTAAGCTCACCGTAGCGTTGTAGGGCCAACTCCACCATTTGCAAGTGATCAAAAAGTGATTCTAACGCTCTGAAAAGCATTTTGCGCTCATAAACAAGAAATGTTGATATCTCTGTCAATTTCAATGCAAACGTGTTACTAAGCTCACCACAGGGTTATAGGGCCATTACTCCACCATTTGGAAGTAGTTTTGAGCAAAATCAACAATGTAAGGTCAAAAACACATTGTTGGCCAAAAAGTGATTCTAGCGCTCTGAAAAGCATTTTGCGCTCATAAACAAGAAATGTTGATATCTCTGTCAATTTCAATGCAAACGTGTTACTAAGCTCACCACAGGGTTATAGGGCCATTACTCCACCATTTGGAAGTAGTTTTGAGCAAAATCAACAATGTAAGGTCAAAAACACATTGTTGGCCAAAAAGAGATTCTAACGCTCTGAAAAGCATTTTGCGCTCATAAACAAGAAATGTTGATATCTCTGTCAATTTCAATGCAAACGTGTTACTAAGCTCACCGGAGTCACGCTTGCGTCACAGCGTGCTGGTCGGCCCAGTGTCATCTGGACGAGCAGGGCTTGGTAGCGTTGCAACCACACGCTACGACAAAGCCCTGGGCAAAGACAGACGCCGATTGGTCCAAGAGGAAGTAAGAACTGGCGTGGAGGAACTGCGTGCTAGCCAGATGGTGGGGATGCGACAGCAAGGCGCATGGACGAGATGGGAACAGGCAGTGGACCGCAAGATCTCCTGGTCTGAGCTTTGGCAAGCTGAGCCTTACCGGATCAAGTTCCTGATTGCGTCCGTCTATGACGTCTTGCCCAGCCCATCCAACCTCTTCTGCTGGGGCAAGGTTGACGCACCATCATGTCCTCTGTGCCTCAGAAGGGGAACGCTAGAGCACATCCTCAGCTGTTGCTCCAAAGCCCTGGGAGAAGGACGCTACACTTGGCGCCACGACCAGGTGCTGAAGGCGATAGCAGAAACCATCTTCACTAGCATCACCCAGAACAAGCCTCTCCGACCAGCAAGGCAGGCGATTGCTTTCATTCGAGCAGGGGAGAAGCCTAAGCCCAAGCCAAGGGGGGCAGCGGGACTTCTTGGAACCGCACCGGACTGGCAGATGAAGGCCGACCTGGGGAAGCAGCTCAAATTCCCAGAGCAAATCGTGGAAACCACCCTGAGACCAGACATAGTTCTGTTCTCAGATTCAACCAAACAGGTGGTCCTACTGGAGCTGACAGTTCCCTGGGAGGAGCGCATGGAAGAGGCCAATGAGAGGAAGCGTGCCAAGTATGCCAACTTAGTGGAGGAGTGCCGCAGACGGGGGTGGCGTGCCCGGTGTGTGCCAATAGAGGTGGGCTGTAGAGGCTTTGCAGCGCGATCTCTCTGCAAAGCATACAGCATGCTTGGAGTCACAGGTGCACGTCAGAGAAAGGCCATCAAGACCACCACAGAGGCAGCTGAGAAGGCCTCTAGATGGCTGTGGATCAAGAGGGGCGATCCGTGGGTACATGCTACTTAGACACAAGTTGGGACTTGATCAATCCCGGCTGGGTCGCCTGGTTGAGGGTGTATGATGTTGCGAGACCCGAAACACCCAATGACCCCAGGTTCCATCACTGATGATGTGTCTAAGTGCATCAATAGATGTATATTAAACTATTTTACCCTGGCCTGGCCAGTGACGTTCAGGAACAGACTGGATGACAACCATGAATAGTGTGGCGACAACTGGAGAGACAGTGGACAGCTCGGAGAGACGGCAACCGGGGTAGGAAGGGCCAGCAACCCAACCTGCAACTTCCGTGAGGAAGTACCCAAATCAGCTACGGAAAGCCTTAATGTAATATACCCCCAGGGATGCCCGAGAGGGGGGGAGAATGAGCACCCCAATAGGACGGACCTACAGTTAACGACAAACGCAGACGGATTATCGACAACGACTGCAGAATGTGTCTGCGGCAAAGTATGCAAAAACCCGCGTGGCCTGAAGATCCACCAGGGCAAGATGAAATGCTTGTTGAAGGAGCAACTGATACAGCGCACAGGGATCACCCCTGATGAGACGCAGGAGGAGCCAGGCCCGGAATCACCCCACAGTGCTCGGAACCTCCACGTACCAGTAGCCCCAGACCCAGGCAGAGTAACCGAACATCGTCGGGTCAAGTGGCCTCCGGCCAGTAAGGAGAGACAGTGGCTCCAGTTCGATGACGATGTGGATACGATCTTAGAATCAGCAGCCAAGGGCGACACAGACGGGAAGCTCAAAACCATGGCAACCATCATCATCAGCCTTGCTGTCGAGAGGTTTGGTACAGTGGAGAAGTTGGGTACCAAGACCCCCTACATGAACAACCGTAGGGCAGAGAAGATCAGCCAGTTAAGGCAGGAGCTGCGGGTCCTGAAGCGGCAGTACAAGGTAGCGCGAGAAGAGGAAAGGGATGCACTATCAGAACTTCGCGGCATCCTCAGGAAGAAGCTCACCACTCTTCGAAGGGCAGAATGGCACAGACGGCGGGGGAAAGAGAGGGCCAAGAGGCGGTCTGCCTTCATCGCAAACCCCTTTGGAGTCACCAAGCAGTTGCTTGGGCAAAAACGAAGTGGAAAACTTGTTTGTCCCAAAGAGGAGATTGACAACCATCTCTGCAACACATACAGTGATGCTGCTTGGGAGGAAGACCTAGGTCCCTACAGATCTTTGATAGAGCCCCCAGGACCCACCACAGACTTCAACAGCAAGGAGCCCAGTTGGAAGGAGATTCAGGAAGTTGTCAAGGCAGCCAGAGCCAGTTCAGCCCCTGGACCAAGCGGAGTGCCCTACAAACTATACAAGAGGTGTCCCAGACTCCTTCACCGGCTGTGGAAGATCCTGAGGGTTATCTGGAGGAGGGGAAAGGTAGCCCAACAATGGAGATTTGCAGAAGGTGTCTGGATTCCCAAGGAGGAGAATGCTAAGAACATCGAGCAGTTCAGAACGATCTCGCTGCTCAGCGTTGAGGGGAAGATATTCTTCGCCATCCTATCCCGTCGGTTGACGGAGTTCCTCCTGAAGAACGAGTACATCGACACCTCTGTACAGAAGGGCGGAATCCCAAAGGTGCCAGGATGCCTCGAACATACAGGTGTGGTCACACAGTTGATCAGAGAGGCAAGAGAAGGGAAAGGAGACCTAGCAGTGCTGTGGCTCGATCTCACCAACGCTTATGGATCCATTCCTCATAAGCTAGTGGAAACAGCACTGGACCGGCACCATGTCCAGGTAAAATTAGGGACCTTATCTTGGACTATTACAAGAGTTTCAAGCTGAGAGTCACCTCTGGGACGGTCACATCTGAGTGGCATCGGCTGGAGAAAGGGATCATCACTGGATGCACTATTTCAGTGATTCTCTTTGCCTTGGCCATGAACATGCTGGTCAAGTCAGCAGAAGTCGAGTGCAGAGGTCCGATCACCAAGTCTGGAGTCCGCCAGCCCCCCATCAGAGCCTTTATGGACGACCTGACAGTAACGACGACGTCAGTGCCGGGGTGCCGATGGATCCTTCAGGGCTTGGAGAAGATCATCACCTGGGCTCGGATGTGTTTCAAGCCTGCAAAATCTAGGTCCCTGGTGCTCAAGAGAGGGAAAGTGACTGATAAGTTCCGCTTCTCTCTGGACGGCACCCAGATTCCATCAGTCACCGAGAAACCCATCAAGAGCCTCGGAAAGACCTTTGATTGCACCCTGAAGGACGCTGCATCCATCAAGGCCACAAATCGGGAGCTGGAGGCGTGGCTGACAGCAGTGGACAAGTCGGGTCTGCCTGGTAAATTCAAGGCCTGGATTTACCAGCATGGTGTTCTCCCCAGGATTCTGTGGCCCCTGCTTGTGTACGAGTTCCCAATAACAACAGTACAGGGCTTCGAGAGGAGGATCAGCCGTTACCTCCGTAGATGGCTGGGCCTGCCACGAAGCCTGAGTAGCATCGCTCTATACGGGCACAACAACAAACTGAAGCTCCCCATTAGCAGCCTGAATGAGGAGTTCATGGTAACCCGTGCAAGGGAGGTGCTGCAGTACAGGGAATCCAGTGATCCAAAGGTCTCCCAGGCTGGCATCGAAGTCAGGACTGGAAGGAAGTGGAGGGCGCAGGAAGCAGTCGAGCAGGCGGAGTCACGCTTGCGTCACAGCGTGCTGGTCGGCCCAGTGTCATCTGGACGAGCAGGGCTTGGTAGCGTTGCAACCACACGCTACGACAAAGCCCTGGGCAAAGACAGACGCCGATTGGTCCAAGAGGAAGTAAGAACTGGCGTGGAGGAACTGCGTGCTAGCCAGATGGTGGGGATGCGACAGCAAGGCGCATGGACGAGATGGGAACAGGCAGTGGACCGCAAGATCTCCTGGTCTGAGCTTTGGCAAGCTGAGCCTTACCGGATCAAGTTCCTGATTGCGTCCGTCTATGACGTCTTGCCCAGCCCATCCAACCTCTTCTGCTGGGGCAAGGTTGACGCACCATCATGTCCTCTGTGCCTCAGAAGGGGAACGCTAGAGCACATCCTCAGCTGTTGCTCCAAAGCCCTGGGAGAAGGACGCTACACTTGGCGCCACGACCAGGTGCTGAAGGCGATAGCAGAAACCATCTTCACTAGCATCACCCAGAACAAGCCTCTCCGACCAGCAAGGCAGGCGATTGCTTTCATTCGAGCAGGGGAGAAGCCTAAGCCCAAGCCAAGGGGGGCAGCGGGACTTCTTGGAACCGCACCGGACTGGCAGATGAAGGCCGACCTGGGGAAGCAGCTCAAATTCCCAGAGCAAATCGTGGAAACCACCCTGAGACCAGACATAGTTCTGTTCTCAGATTCAACCAAACAGGTGGTCCTACTGGAGCTGACAGTTCCCTGGGAGGAGCGCATGGAAGAGGCCAATGAGAGGAAGCGTGCCAAGTATGCCAACTTAGTGGAGGAGTGCCGCAGACGGGGGTGGCGTGCCCGGTGTGTGCCAATAGAGGTGGGCTGTAGAGGCTTTGCAGCGCGATCTCTCTGCAAAGCATACAGCATGCTTGGAGTCACAGGTGCACGTCAGAGAAAGGCCATCAAGACCACCACAGAGGCAGCTGAGAAGGCCTCTAGATGGCTGTGGATCAAGAGGGGCGATCCGTGGGTACATGCTACTTAGACACAAGTTGGGACTTGATCAATCCCGGCTGGGTCGCCTGGTTGAGGGTGTATGATGTTGCGAGACCCGAAACACCCAATGACCCCAGGTTCCATCACTGATGATGTGTCTAAGTGCATCAATAGATGTATATTAAACTATTTTACCCTGGCCTGGCCAGTGACGTTCAGGAACAGACTGGATGACAACCATGAATAGTGTGGCGACAACTGGAGAGACAGTGGACAGCTCGGAGAGACGGCAACCGGGGTAGGAAGGGCCAGCAACCCAACCTGCAACTTCCGTGAGGAAGTACCCAAATCAGCTACGGAAAGCCTTAATGTAATATACCCCCAGGGATGCCCGAGAGGGGGGGAGAATGAGCACCCCAATAGGACGGACCTACAGTTAACGACAAACGCAGACGGATTATCGACAACGACTGCAGAATGTGTCTGCGGCAAAGTATGCAAAAACCCGCGTGGCCTGAAGATCCACCAGGGCAAGATGAAATGCTTGTTGAAGGAGCAACTGATACAGCGCACAGGGATCACCCCTGATGAGACGCAGGAGGAGCCAGGCCCGGAATCACCCCACAGTGCTCGGAACCTCCACGTACCAGTAGCCCCAGACCCAGGCAGAGTAACCGAACATCGTCGGGTCAAGTGGCCTCCGGCCAGTAAGGAGAGACAGTGGCTCCAGTTCGATGACGATGTGGATACGATCTTAGAATCAGCAGCCAAGGGCGACACAGACGGGAAGCTCAAAACCATGGCAACCATCATCATCAGCCTTGCTGTCGAGAGGTTTGGTACAGTGGAGAAGTTGGGTACCAAGACCCCCTACATGAACAACCGTAGGGCAGAGAAGATCAGCCAGTTAAGGCAGGAGCTGCGGGTCCTGAAGCGGCAGTACAAGGTAGCGCGAGAAGAGGAAAGGGATGCACTATCAGAACTTCGCGGCATCCTCAGGAAGAAGCTCACCACTCTTCGAAGGGCAGAATGGCACAGACGGCGGGGGAAAGAGAGGGCCAAGAGGCGGTCTGCCTTCATCGCAAACCCCTTTGGAGTCACCAAGCAGTTGCTTGGGCAAAAACGAAGTGGAAAACTTGTTTGTCCCAAAGAGGAGATTGACAACCATCTCTGCAACACATACAGTGATGCTGCTTGGGAGGAAGACCTAGGTCCCTACAGATCTTTGATAGAGCCCCCAGGACCCACCACAGACTTCAACAGCAAGGAGCCCAGTTGGAAGGAGATTCAGGAAGTTGTCAAGGCAGCCAGAGCCAGTTCAGCCCCTGGACCAAGCGGAGTGCCCTACAAACTATACAAGAGGTGTCCCAGACTCCTTCACCGGCTGTGGAAGATCCTGAGGGTTATCTGGAGGAGGGGAAAGGTAGCCCAACAATGGAGATTTGCAGAAGGTGTCTGGATTCCCAAGGAGGAGAATGCTAAGAACATCGAGCAGTTCAGAACGATCTCGCTGCTCAGCGTTGAGGGGAAGATATTCTTCGCCATCCTATCCCGTCGGTTGACGGAGTTCCTCCTGAAGAACGAGTACATCGACACCTCTGTACAGAAGGGCGGAATCCCAAAGGTGCCAGGATGCCTCGAACATACAGGTGTGGTCACACAGTTGATCAGAGAGGCAAGAGAAGGGAAAGGAGACCTAGCAGTGCTGTGGCTCGATCTCACCAACGCTTATGGATCCATTCCTCATAAGCTAGTGGAAACAGCACTGGACCGGCACCATGTCCCAGGTAAAATTAGGGACCTTATCTTGGACTATTACAAGAGTTTCAAGCTGAGAGTCACCTCTGGGACGGTCACATCTGAGTGGCATCGGCTGGAGAAAGGGATCATCACTGGATGCACTATTTCAGTGATTCTCTTTGCCTTGGCCATGAACATGCTGGTCAAGTCAGCAGAAGTCGAGTGCAGAGGTCCGATCACCAAGTCTGGAGTCCGCCAGCCCCCCATCAGAGCCTTTATGGACGACCTGACAGTAACGACGACGTCAGTGCCGGGGTGCCGATGGATCCTTCAGGGCTTGGAGAAGATCATCACCTGGGCTCGGATGTGTTTCAAGCCTGCAAAATCTAGGTCCCTGGTGCTCAAGAGAGGGAAAGTGACTGATAAGTTCCGCTTCTCTCTGGACGGCACCCAGATTCCATCAGTCACCGAGAAACCCATCAAGAGCCTCGGAAAGACCTTTGATTGCACCCTGAAGGACGCTGCATCCATCAAGGCCACAAATCGGGAGCTGGAGGCGTGGCTGACAGCAGTGGACAAGTCGGGTCTGCCTGGTAAATTCAAGGCCTGGATTTACCAGCATGGTGTTCTCCCCAGGATTCTGTGGCCCCTGCTTGTGTACGAGTTCCCAATAACAACAGTACAGGGCTTCGAGAGGAGGATCAGCCGTTACCTCCGTAGATGGCTGGGCCTGCCACGAAGCCTGAGTAGCATCGCTCTATACGGGCACAACAACAAACTGAAGCTCCCCATTAGCAGCCTGAATGAGGAGTTCATGGTAACCCGTGCAAGGGAGGTGCTGCAGTACAGGGAATCCAGTGATCCAAAGGTCTCCCAGGCTGGCATCGAAGTCAGGACTGGAAGGAAGTGGAGGGCGCAGGAAGCAGTCGAGCAGGCGGAGTCACGCTTGCGTCACAGCGTGCTGGTCGGCCCAGTGTCATCTGGACGAGCAGGGCTTGGTAGCGTTGCAACCACACGCTACGACAAAGCCCTGGGCAAAGACAGACGCCGATTGGTCCAAGAGGAAGTAAGAACTGGCGTGGAGGAACTGCGTGCTAGCCAGATGGTGGGGATGCGACAGCAAGGCGCATGGACGAGATGGGAACAGGCAGTGGACCGCAAGATCTCCTGGTCTGAGCTTTGGCAAGCTGAGCCTTACCGGATCAAGTTCCTGATTGCGTCCGTCTATGACGTCTTGCCCAGCCCATCCAACCTCTTCTGCTGGGGCAAGGTTGACGCACCATCATGTCCTCTGTGCCTCAGAAGGGGAACGCTAGAGCACATCCTCAGCTGTTGCTCCAAAGCCCTGGGAGAAGGACGCTACACTTGGCGCCACGACCAGGTGCTGAAGGCGATAGCAGAAACCATCTTCACTAGCATCACCCAGAACAAGCCTCTCCGACCAGCAAGGCAGGCGATTGCTTTCATTCGAGCAGGGGAGAAGCCTAAGCCCAAGCCAAGGGGGGCAGCGGGACTTCTTGGAACCGCACCGGACTGGCAGATGAAGGCCGACCTGGGGAAGCAGCTCAAATTCCCAGAGCAAATCGTGGAAACCACCCTGAGACCAGACATAGTTCTGTTCTCAGATTCAACCAAACAGGTGGTCCTACTGGAGCTGACAGTTCCCTGGGAGGAGCGCATGGAAGAGGCCAATGAGAGGAAGCGTGCCAAGTATGCCAACTTAGTGGAGGAGTGCCGCAGACGGGGGTGGCGTGCCCGGTGTGTGCCAATAGAGGTGGGCTGTAGAGGCTTTGCAGCGCGATCTCTCTGCAAAGCATACAGCATGCTTGGAGTCACAGGTGCACGTCAGAGAAAGGCCATCAAGACCACCACAGAGGCAGCTGAGAAGGCCTCTAGATGGCTGTGGATCAAGAGGGGCGATCCGTGGGTACATGCTACTTAGACACAAGTTGGGACTTGATCAATCCCGGCTGGGTCGCCTGGTTGAGGGTGTATGATGTTGCGAGACCCGAAACACCCAATGACCCCAGGTTCCATCACTGATGATGTGTCTAAGTGCATCAATAGATGTATATTAAACTATTTTACCCTGGCCTGGCCAGTGACGTTCAGGAACAGACTGGATGACAACCATGAATAGTGTGGCGACAACTGGAGAGACAGTGGACAGCTCGGAGAGACGGCAACCGGGGTAGGAAGGGCCAGCAACCCAACCTGCAACTTCCGTGAGGAAGTACCCAAATCAGCTACGGAAAGCCTTAATGTAATATACCCCCAGGGATGCCCGAGAGGGGGGGAGAATGAGCACCCCAATAGGACGGACCTACAGTTAACGACAAACGCAGACGGATTATCGACAACGACTGCAGAATGTGTCTGCGGCAAAGTATGCAAAAACCCGCGTGGCCTGAAGATCCACCAGGGCAAGATGAAATGCTTGTTGAAGGAGCAACTGATACAGCGCACAGGGATCACCCCTGATGAGACGCAGGAGGAGCCAGGCCCGGAATCACCCCACAGTGCTCGGAACCTCCACGTACCAGTAGCCCCAGACCCAGGCAGAGTAACCGAACATCGTCGGGTCAAGTGGCCTCCGGCCAGTAAGGAGAGACAGTGGCTCCAGTTCGATGACGATGTGGATACGATCTTAGAATCAGCAGCCAAGGGCGACACAGACGGGAAGCTCAAAACCATGGCAACCATCATCATCAGCCTTGCTGTCGAGAGGTTTGGTACAGTGGAGAAGTTGGGTACCAAGACCCCCTACATGAACAACCGTAGGGCAGAGAAGATCAGCCAGTTAAGGCAGGAGCTGCGGGTCCTGAAGCGGCAGTACAAGGTAGCGCGAGAAGAGGAAAGGGATGCACTATCAGAACTTCGCGGCATCCTCAGGAAGAAGCTCACCACTCTTCGAAGGGCAGAATGGCACAGACGGCGGGGGAAAGAGAGGGCCAAGAGGCGGTCTGCCTTCATCGCAAACCCCTTTGGAGTCACCAAGCAGTTGCTTGGGCAAAAACGAAGTGGAAAACTTGTTTGTCCCAAAGAGGAGATTGACAACCATCTCTGCAACACATACAGTGATGCTGCTTGGGAGGAAGACCTAGGTCCCTACAGATCTTTGATAGAGCCCCCAGGACCCACCACAGACTTCAACAGCAAGGAGCCCAGTTGGAAGGAGATTCAGGAAGTTGTCAAGGCAGCCAGAGCCAGTTCAGCCCCTGGACCAAGCGGAGTGCCCTACAAACTATACAAGAGGTGTCCCAGACTCCTTCACCGGCTGTGGAAGATCCTGAGGGTTATCTGGAGGAGGGGAAAGGTAGCCCAACAATGGAGATTTGCAGAAGGTGTCTGGATTCCCAAGGAGGAGAATGCTAAGAACATCGAGCAGTTCAGAACGATCTCGCTGCTCAGCGTTGAGGGGAAGATATTCTTCGCCATCCTATCCCGTCGGTTGACGGAGTTCCTCCTGAAGAACGAGTACATCGACACCTCTGTACAGAAGGGCGGAATCCCAAAGGTGCCAGGATGCCTCGAACATACAGGTGTGGTCACACAGTTGATCAGAGAGGCAAGAGAAGGGAAAGGAGACCTAGCAGTGCTGTGGCTCGATCTCACCAACGCTTATGGATCCATTCCTCATAAGCTAGTGGAAACAGCACTGGACCGGCACCATGTCCCAGGTAAAATTAGGGACCTTATCTTGGACTATTACAAGAGTTTCAAGCTGAGAGTCACCTCTGGGACGGTCACATCTGAGTGGCATCGGCTGGAGAAAGGGATCATCACTGGATGCACTATTTCAGTGATTCTCTTTGCCTTGGCCATGAACATGCTGGTCAAGTCAGCAGAAGTCGAGTGCAGAGGTCCGATCACCAAGTCTGGAGTCCGCCAGCCCCCCATCAGAGCCTTTATGGACGACCTGACAGTAACGACGACGTCAGTGCCGGGGTGCCGATGGATCCTTCAGGGCTTGGAGAAGATCATCACCTGGGCTCGGATGTGTTTCAAGCCTGCAAAATCTAGGTCCCTGGTGCTCAAGAGAGGGAAAGTGACTGATAAGTTCCGCTTCTCTCTGGACGGCACCCAGATTCCATCAGTCACCGAGAAACCCATCAAGAGCCTCGGAAAGACCTTTGATTGCACCCTGAAGGACGCTGCATCCATCAAGGCCACAAATCGGGAGCTGGAGGCGTGGCTGACAGCAGTGGACAAGTCGGGTCTGCCTGGTAAATTCAAGGCCTGGATTTACCAGCATGGTGTTCTCCCCAGGATTCTGTGGCCCCTGCTTGTGTACGAGTTCCCAATAACAACAGTACAGGGCTTCGAGAGGAGGATCAGCCGTTACCTCCGTAGATGGCTGGGCCTGCCACGAAGCCTGAGTAGCATCGCTCTATACGGGCACAACAACAAACTGAAGCTCCCCATTAGCAGCCTGAATGAGGAGTTCATGGTAACCCGTGCAAGGGAGGTGCTGCAGTACAGGGAATCCAGTGATCCAAAGGTCTCCCAGGCTGGCATCGAAGTCAGGACTGGAAGGAAGTGGAGGGCGCAGGAAGCAGTCGAGCAGGCGGAGTCACGCTTGCGTCACAGCGTGCTGGTCGGCCCAGTGTCATCTGGACGAGCAGGGCTTGGTAGCGTTGCAACCACACGCTACGACAAAGCCCTGGCAAAGACAGACGCCGATTGGTCCAAGAGGAAGTAAGAACTGGCGTGGAGGAACTGCGTGCTAGCCAGATGGTGGGGATGCGACAGCAAGGCGCATGGACGAGATGGGAACAGGCAGTGGACCGCAAGATCTCCTGGTCTGAGCTTTGGCAAGCTGAGCCTTACCGGATCAGTTCCTGATTGCGTCCGTCTATGACGTCTTGCCCAGCCCATCCAACCTCTTCTGCTGGGGCAAGGTTGACGCACCATCATGTCCTCTGTGCCTCAGAAGGGGAACGCTAGAGCACATCCTCAGCTGTTGCTCCAAAGCCCTGGGAGAAGGACGCTACACTTGGCGCCACGACCAGGTGCTGAAGGCGATAGCAGAAACCATCTTCACTAGCATCACCCAGAACAAGCCTCTCCGACCAGCAAGGCAGGCGATTGCTTTCATTCGAGCAGGGGAGAAGCCTAAGCCCAAGCCAAGGGGGGCAGCGGGACTTCTTGGAACCGCACCGGACTGGCAGATGAAGGCCGACCTGGGGAAGCAGCTCAAATTCCCAGAGCAAATCGTGGAAACCACCCTGAGACCAGACATAGTTCTGTTCTCAGATTCAACCAAACAGGTGGTCCTACTGGAGCTGACAGTTCCCTGGGAGGAGCGCATGGAAGAGGCCAATGAGAGGAAGCGTGCCAAGTATGCCAACTTAGTGGAGGAGTGCCGCAGACGGGGGTGGCGTGCCCGGTGTGTGCCAATAGAGGTGGGCTGTAGAGGCTTTGCAGCGCGATCTCTCTGCAAAGCATACAGCATGCTTGGAGTCACAGGTGCACGTCAGAGAAAGGCCATCAAGACCACCACAGAGGCAGCTGAGAAGGCCTCTAGATGGCTGTGGATCAAGAGGGGCGATCCGTGGGTACATGCTACTTAGACACAAGTTGGGACTTGATCAATCCCGGCTGGGTCGCCTGGTTGAGGGTGTATGATGTTGCGAGACCCGAAACACCCAATGACCTCAGGTTCCATCACTGATGATGTGTCTAAGTGCATCAATAGATGTATATTAAACCGTAGCGTTATAGGGCCAACTCCACCATTTGGAAGTGATCAAAAAGTGATTCTAACGCTCTGAAAAGCATTTTGCGCTCATAAACAAGAAATGTTGATATCTCTGTCAATTTCAATGCAAACGTGTTACTAAGCTCACCGTAGCGTTGTAGGGCCAACTCCACCATTTGCAAGTGATCAAAAAGTGATTCTAACGCTCTGAAAAGCATTTTGCGCTCATAAACAAGAAATGTTGATATCTCTGTCAATTTCAATGCAAACGTGTTACTAAGCTCACAACAGGGTTATAGGGCCATTACTCCACCATTTGGAAGTAGTTTTGAGCAAAATCAACAATGTAAGGTCAAAAACACATTGTTGGCCAAAAAGTGATTCTAGCGCTCTGAAAAGCATTTTGCGCTCATAAACAAGAAATGTTGATATCTCTGTCAATTTCAATGCAAACGTGTTACTAAGCTCACCACAGGGTTATAGGGCCATTACTCCACCATTTGGAAGTAGTTTTGAGCAAAATCAACAATGTAAGGTCAAAAACACATTGTTGGCCAAAAAGTGATTCTAGCGCTCTGAAAAGCATTTTGCGCTCATAAACAAGAAATGTTGATACTCTGTCAATTTCAATGCAAACGTGTTACTAAGCTCACCGTAGCGTTATAGGGCCAACTCCACCATTTGGAAGTGATCAAAAGTGATTCTAACGCTCTGAAAAGCATTTTGCGCTCATAAACAAGAAATGTTGATATCTCTGTCAATTTCAATGCAAACGTGTTACTAAGCTCACCGTAGCGTTGTAGGGCCAACTCCACCATTTGCAAGTGATCAAAAAGTGATTCTAACGCTCTGAAAAGCATTTTGCGCTCATAAACAAGAAATGTTGATATCTCTGTCAATTTCAATGCAAACGTGTTACTAAGCTCACCACAGGGTTATAGGGCCATTACTCCACCATTTGGAAGTAGTTTTGAGCAAAATCAACAATGTAAGGTCAAAAACACATTGTTGGCCAAAAAGTGATTCTAGCGCTCTGAAAAGCATTTTGCGCTCATAAACAAGAAATGTTGATATCTCTGTCAATTTCAATGCAAACGTGTTACTAAGCTCACCACAGGGTTATAGGGCCATTACTCCACCATTTGGAAGTAGTTTTGAGCAAAATCAACAATGTAAGGTCAAAAAACACATTGTTGGCCAAAAAGTGATTCTAGCGCTCTGAAAAGCATTTTGCGCTCATAAACAAGAAATGTTGATATCTCTGTCAATTTCAATGCAAACGTGTTACTAAGCTCACCGTAGCGTTATAGGGCCAACTCCACCATTTGCAAGTGATCAAAAAGTGATTCTAACGCTCTGAAAAGCATTTTGCGCTCATAAACAAGAAATGTTGATATCTCTGTCAATTTCAATGCAAACGTGTTACTAAGCTCACCGTAGCGTTGTAGGGCCAACTCCACCATTTGCAAGTGATCAAAAAGTGATTCTAACGCTCTGAAAAGCATTTTGCGCTCATAAACAAGAAATGTTGATATCTCTGTCAATTTCAATGCAAACGTGTTACTAAGCTCACCACAGGGTTATAGGGCCATTACTCCACCATTTGGAAGTAGTTTGAGCAAAATCAACAATGTAAGGTCAAAAACACATTGTTGGCCAAAAAGTGATTCTTGCGCTCTGAAAAGCATTTTGCGCTCATAAACAAGAAATGTTGATATCTCTGTCAATTTCAATGCAAACGTGTTACTAAGCTCACCACAGGGTTATAGGGCCATTACTCCACCATTTGGAATTGTTTTGAGCAAAATCAACAATGTAAGGTCAAAAACACATTGTTGGCCAAAAAGTGATTCTAGCGCTCTGAAAAGCATTTTGCGCTCATAAACAAGAAATGTTGATATCTCTGTCAATTTCAATGCAAACGTGTTACTAAGCTCACCACAGGGTTATAGGGCCATTACTCCACCATTGGGAAGTAGTTTTGAGCAAAATCAACAATGTAAGGTCAAAAACACATTGTTGGCCAAAAGTGATTCTAGCGCTCTGAAAAGCATTTTGCGCTCATAAACAAGAAATGTTGATATCTCTGTCAATTTCAATGCAAACGTGTTACTAAGCTCACCAAAGGGTTATAGGGCCTTACTCCACCATTTGGAAGTAGTTTTGAGCAAAATCAACAATGTAAGGTCAAAAACACATTGTTGGCCAAAAAGAGATTCTAACGCTCTGAAAAGCATTTTGCGCTCATAAACAAGAAATGTTGATATCTCTGTCAATTTCAATGCAACGTGTTACTAAGCTCACCGTAGCGTTATAGGGCCAACTCCACCATTTGCAAGTGATCAAAAGTGATTCTAACGCTCTGAAAAGCATTTTGCGCTCATAAACAAGAAATGTTGATATCTCTGTCAATTTCAATGCAAACGTGTTACTAAGCTCACCGTAGCGTTGTAGGGCCAACTCCACCATTTGCAAGTGATCAAAAAGTGATTCTAACGCTCTGAAAAGCATTTTGCGCTCATAAACAAGAAATGTTGATATCTCTGTCAATTTCAATGCAAACGTGTTACTAAGCTCACCGTAGCGTTGTAGGGCCAACTCCACCATTTGCAAGTGATCAAAAAAGTGATTCTAACGCTCTGAAAAGCATTTGCGCTCATAAACAAGAAATGTTGATATCTCTGTCAATTTCAATGCAAACGTGTTACTAAGCTCACCACAGGGTTATAGGGCCATTACTCCACCATTTGGAAGTAGTTTTGAGCAAAATCAAACAATGTAAGGTCAAAAACACATTGTTGGCCAAAAAGTGATTCTAGCGCTCTGAAAAGCATTTTGCGCTCATAAACAAGAAATGTTGATATCTCTGTCAATTTCAATGCAAACGTGTTACTAAGCTCACCGTAGCGTTATAGGGCCAACTCCACCATTGCAAGTGATCAAAAGTGATTCTAACGCTCTGAAAAGCATTTTGCGCTCATAAACAAGAAATGTTGATATCTCTGTCAATTTCAATGCAAACGTGTTACTAAGCTCACCGTAGCGTTGTAGGGCCAACTCCACCATTTGCAAGTGATCAAAAAGTGATTCTAACGCTCTGAAAAGCATTTTGCGCTCATAAACAAGAAATGTTGATATCTCTGTCAATTTCAATGCAAACGTGTTACTAAGCTCACCACAGGGTTATAGGGCCATTACTCCACATTTGGAAGTAGTTTTGAGCAAAATCAACAATGTAAGGTCAAAAACACATTGTTGGCCAAAAGTGATTCTAGCGCTCTGAAAGCATTTTGCGCTCATAAACAAGAAATGTTGATATCTCTGTCAATTTCAATGCAAAACGTGTTACTAAGCTCACCGTAGCGTTATAGGGCCAACTCCACCATTTGCAAGTGATCAAAAAGTGATTCTAACGCTCTGAAAAGCATTTTGCGCTCATAAACAAGAAATGTTGATATCTCTGTCAATTTCAATGCAAACGTGTTACTAAGCTCACCGTAGCGTTGTAGGGCCAACTCCACCATTTGCAAGTGATCAAAAAGTGATTCTAACGCTCTGAAAAGCATTTTGCGCTCATAAACAAGAAATGTGATATCTCTGTCAATTTCAATGCAAACGTGTTACTAAGCTCACCGTAGCGTTGTAGGGCCAACTCCACCATTTGCAAGTGATCAAAAAGTGATTCTAACGCTCTGAAAAGCATTTTGCGCTCATAAACAAGAAATGTTGATATCTCTGTCAATTTCAATGCAAACGTGTTACTAAGCTCACAACAGGGTTATAGGGCCATTACTACACCATTTGGAAGTAGTTTTGAGCAAAATCAACAATGTAAGGTCAAAAACACATTGTTGGCCAAAAGTGATTCTAGCGCTCTGAAAAGCATTTTGCGCTCATAAACAAGAAATGTTGATATCTCTGTCAATTTCAATGCAAACGTGTTACTAAGCTCACCGTAGCGTTGTAGGGCCAACTCCACCATTGCAAGTGATCAAAAAGTGATTCTAACGCTCTGAAAGCATTTTGCGCTCATAAACAAGAAATGCTTGATATCTCTGTCAATTTCAATGCAAACGTGTTACTAAGCTCACCGTAGCGTTGTAGGGCCAACTCCACCATTTGCAAGTGATCAAAAAGTGATTCTAGCGCTCTGAAAAGCATTTTGCGCTCATAACAAGAAATGTTGATATCTCTGTCAATTTCAATGCAAACGTGTTACTAAGCTCACCACAGGGTTATAGGGCCATTACTCACCCATTTGGAAGTAGTTTTGAGCAAAATCAACAATGTAAGGTCAAAAAACAATTGTTGGCCAAAAAGTGATTCTAGCGCTCTGAAAAGCATTTTGCGCTCGTAAACCAGAAATGTTGATATCTCTGTCAATTTCAATGCAAACGTGTTACTAAGCTCGCCGTAGCGTTATAGGGCCAACTCCACCATTTGGAAGTGATCAAAAAGTGATTCTAACGCTCTGAAAAGCATTTTGCGCTCATAAACAAGAAATGTTGATATCTCTGTCAATTTCAATGCAACGTGTTACTAAGCTCACCGTAGCGTTGTAGGGCCAACTCCACCATTTGCAAGTGATCAAAAATGATTCTAACGCTCTGAAAGCATTTTGCACTCATAAACAAGAAATGTTGATATCTCTGTCAATTTCAATGCAAACGTGTTTGCATTGAACCCTCACCACAGGGTTATAGGGCCATTACTCCACCATTTGGAAGTAGTTTTGAGCAAAATCAACAATGTAAGGTCAAAACACATTGTGGCCAAAAAGTGATTCTAGCGCTCTGAAAAGCATTTTGCGCTCATAAACAAGAAATGTTGATATCTCTGTCAATTTCAATGCAAACGTGTTACTAAGCTCACCACAGGGTTATAGGGCCATTACTCCACCATTTGAAGTAGTTTTGAGCAAAATTCAACAATTGTAAGGTCAAAAACACATTGTTGGCCAAAAAGTGATTCTAGCGCTCTGAAAAGCATTTTGCGCTCATAAACAAGAAATGTTGATATCTCTGTCAATTTCAATGCAAACGTGTTACCTAAGCTCACCGTAGCGTTATAGGGCCAACTCCACCATTTGCAAGTGATCAAAAGTGATTCTAACGCTCTGAAAGCATTTTGCGCTCATAAACAAGAAATGTTGATATCTCTGTCAATTTCAATGCAAACGTGTTACTAAGCTCACCGTAGCGTTGTAGGCCCAACTCCACCATTTGCAAGTGATCAAAAAGTGATTCTAACGCTCTGAAAAGCATTTTGCGCTCATAAACAAGCAAATGTTGATATCTCTGTCAATTTCAATGCAAACGTGTTACTAAAGTAGCTCACCACAGGGTTATAGGGCCATTACTCCACCATTTCGAAGTAGTTTTGAGCAAAATCACAATGTAAGATCAAAACACATTGTTGGCCAAAAAGTGATCTAGCGCTCTGAAAAAGCATTTGCGCTCATAAACAAGAAATGTTGATATCTCTGTCAATTCAATGCAAAACGTGTTACTAAGCTCACCACCAGGGTTATAGGGCCCATTACTCCACCATTTGGAAGTAGTTTTGAGCAAAATCAACAATGTAAGGTCAAAAACACATTTTTTGGCCAAAAAGTGATTCTAGCGCTCTGAAAAGCATTTTGCGCTCATAAACAAGAAATGTTGATATCTCTGTCAATTTCAATGCAAACGTGTTACTAAGCTCACCACAGGGTTATAGGGCCATTACTCCACCATTTGGAAGTAGTTTTGAGCAAAATCAACAATGTAAGGTCAAAAAACACATTGTTGGCCAAAAAGTGATTCTAGCCGCTCTGAAAAGCATTTGCGCTCATAAACAAGAAATGTTGATATCTCTGTCAATTCAATGCAAACGTGTTTACTAAGCTCACCAAAGGGTTATAGGGCCATTACTCCACCATTTGGAAGTAGTTTTGAGCAAATCAACAATGTAAGGTCAAAAACACATTGTTGGCCAAAAGAGATTCTAGCGCTCTGAAAAGCATTTTGCGCTCATAAACAAGAAATGTTGATATCTCTGTCAATTTCAATGCAAACGTGTTACTAAGCTCACCGTAGCGTTATAGGGCCAACTCCACCATTTGCAAGTGATCAAAAGTGATTCTAACGCTCTGAAAAGCATTTTGCGCTCATAAACAAGAAATGTTGATATCTCTGTCAATTTCAATGCAAACGTGTTACTAAGCTCACCGTAGCGTTGTAGGGCCAACTCCACCATTTGCAAGTGATCAAAAAGTGATTCTAACGCTCTGAAAAGCATTTTGCGCTCATAAACAAGAAATGTTGATATCTCTGTCAATTTCAATGCAAACGTGTTACTAAGCTCACCGTAGCGTTGTAGGGCCAACTCCACCCATTTGCAAGTGATCAAAAAGTGATTCTAACGCTCTGAAAAGCATTTTGCGCTCATAAACAAGAAATGTTGATATCTCTGTCAATTTCAATGCAAACGTGTTACTAAGCTCACCACAGGGTTATAGGGCCATTACTCCACCATTTGGAAGTAGTTTTGAGCAAAATCAACACTGTAAGGTCAAAAACACATTGTTGGCCAAAAAGTGATTCTAGCGCTCTGAAAAGCATTTTGCGCTCATAAACAAGAAATGTTGATATCTCTGTCAATTTCAATGCAAACGTGTTACTAAGCTCACCGTAGCGTTATAGGGCCAACTCCACCATTTGCAAGTGATCAAAAAGTGATTCTAACGCTCTGAAAAGCATTTTGCGCTCATAAACAAGAAATGTTGATATCTCTGTCAATTTCAATGCAAACGTGTTACTAAGCTCACCGTAGCGTTGTAGGGCCAACTCCACCATTTGCAAGTGATCAAAAAGTGATTCTAACGCTCTGAAAAGCATTTTGCGCTCATAAACAAGAAATGTTGATATCTCTGTCAATTTCAATGCAAACGTGTTACTAAGCTCACCACAGGGTATATAGGGCCATTACTCCACCATTTGGAAGTAGTTTTGAGCAAAATCAACAATGTAAGGTCAAAAACACATTGTTGGCCAAAAAGTGATTCTAGCGCTCTGAAAAGCATTTTGCGCCTCATAAACAAGAAATGTTGATATCTCTGTCAATTTCAATGCAAACGTGTTACTAAGCTCACCACAGGTTATAGGGCCATTACTCCACCATTTGGAAGTAGTTTTGAGCAAAATCAACAATGTAAGGTCAAAAACACATTGTTGGCCAAAAAGTGATTCTAGCGCTCTGAAAAGCATTTTGCGCTCATAAACAAGAAATGTTGATATCTCTGTCATTTCAATGCAAACGTGTTACTAAGCTCACCACAGGGTTTATAGGGCCATTACTCCACCATTTGGAAGTAGTTTTGAGCAAAATCAACAATGTAAGGTCAAAAACACATTGTTGGCCAAAAAGTGATTCTACCGCTCTGAAAAGCATTTTGCGCTCATAAACAAGAAATGTTGATATCTCTGTCAATTTCAATGCAAACGTGTTACTAAGCTCACCGTAGCGTTATAGGGCCAACTCCACCATTTGCAAGTGATCAAAAAGTGATTCTAACGCTCTGAAAAGCATTTGCGCTCATAAACAAGAAATGTTGATATCTCTGTCAATTTCAATGCAAACGTGTTACTAAGCTCACCGTAGCGTTGTAGGGCCAACTCCACCATTTGCAAGTGATCAAAAAGTGATTCTAACGCTCTGAAAAGCATTTTGCGCTCATAAACAAGAAATGTTGATATCTCTGTCAATTTCAATGCAAACGTGTTACTAAGCTCACAACAGGGTTATAGGGCCATTACTCCACCATTTGGAAGTAGTTTTGAGCAAAATCAACAATGTAAGATCAAAAACACATTGTTGGCCAAAAAGTGATTCTAGCGCTCTGAAAAGCATTTTGCGCTCATAAACAAGAAATGTTGATATCTCTGTCAATTTCAATGCAAACGTGTTACTAAGCTCACCACAGGGTTATAGGGCCATTACTCCACCATTTGGAAGTAGTTTTGAGCAAATCAACAATGTAAGGTCAAAAACACATTGTTGGCCAAAAAGTGATTCTAGCGCTCTGAAAAGCATTTTGCGCTCATAAACAAGAAATGTTGATATCTCTGTCAATTTCAATGCAAACGTGTTACTAAGCTCACCACAGGGTTATAGGGCCATTACTCCACCAATTGGAAGTAGTTTTGAGCAAAATCAACAATGTAAGGTCAAAAACACATTGTTGGCCAAAAAGTGATTCTAGCGCTCTGAAAAGCATTTTGCGCTCATAAACAAGAAATGTTGATATCTCCTGTCAATTTCAATGCAAACGTGTTACTAAGCTCACCAAAGGGTTTAAGGGCCATTACTCCACCATTTGGAAGTAGTTTGAGCAAAATCAACAATGTAAGGTCAAAAACACATTGTGGCCAAAAAGAGATTCTAACGCTCTGAAAAGCATTTTGCGCTCATAAACAAGAAATGTTGATATCTCTGTCAATTTCAATGCAAACGTGTTACTAAGCTCACCGTAGCGTTATAGGGCCAACTCCACCATTTGCAAGTGATCAAAAAGTGATTCTAACGCTCTGAAAGCATTTTGCGCTCATAAACAAGAAATGTTGATATCTCTGTCAATTTCAATGCAAACGTGTTACTAAGCTCACCGTAGCGTTGTAGGGCCAACTCCACCATTTGCAAGTGATCAAAAGTGATTCTAACGCTCTGAAAAGCATTTTGCGCTCATAAACAAGAAATGTTGATATCTCTGTCAATTTCAATGCAAACGTGTTACTAAGCTCACCGTAGCGTTGTAGGGCCAACTCCACCATTTGCAAGTGATCAAAAAGTGATTCTAACGCTCTGAAAAGCATTTTGCGCTCATAAACAAGAAATGTTGATATCTCTGTCAATTTCAATGCAAACGTGTTACTAAGCTCACCACAGGGTTATAGGGCCATTACTCCACCATTTGGAAGTAGTTTTGAGCAAAATCAACAATGTAAGGTCAAAAACACATTGTTGGCCAAAAAGTGATTCTAGCGCTCTGAAAAGCATTTTGCGCTCATAAACAAGAAATGTTGATATCTCTGTCAATTTCAATGCAAACGTGTTACTAAGCTCACCGTAGCGTTATAGGGCCAACTCCACCATTTGCAAGTGATCAAAAAGTGATTCTAACGCTCTGAAAAGCATTTTGCGCTCATAAACAAGAAATGTTGATATCTCTGTCAATTCAATGCAAACGTGTTACTAAGCTCACCGTAGCGTTGTAGGGCCAACTCCACCATTTGCAAGTGATCAAAAAGTGATTCTAACGCTCTGAAAAGCATTTTGCGCTCAAAACAAGAAATGTTGATATCTCTGTCAATTTCAATGCAAACGTGTTACTAAGCTCACCACAGGGTTATAGGGCCATTACTCCACCATTTTGGAAGTAGTTTTGAGCAAAATCAACAATGTAAGGTCAAAAACACATTGTTGGCCAAAAAGTGATTCTAGCGCTCTGAAAAGCATTTTGCGCTCATAAACAAGAAATGTTGATATCTCTGTCAATTTCAATGCAAACGTGTTACTAAGCTCACCACAGGGTTATAGGGCCATTACTCCACCATTTGGAAGTAGTTTTGAGCAAAATCAACAATGTAAGGTCAAAACACATTGTTGGCCAAAAAGTGATTCTAGCGCTCTGAAAAGCATTTTGCGCTCATAAACAAGAAATGTTGATATCTCTGTCAATTTCAATGCAAACGTGTTACTAAGCTCACCGTAGCGTTATAGGGCCAACTCCACCATTTGGAAGTGATCAAAAAGTGATTCTAACGCTCTGAAAAGCATTTTGCGCTCATAAACAAGAAATGTTGATATCTCTGTCAATTTCAATGCAAACGTGTTACTAAGCTCACCGTAGCGTTGTAGGGCCAACTCCACCATTTGCAAGTGATCAAAAAGTGATTCTAACGCTCTGAAAAGCATTTTGCGCTCATAAACAAGAAATGTTGATATCTCTGTCAATTTCAATGCAAACGTGTTACTAAGCTCACCACAGGGTTATAGGGCCATTACTCCACCATTTGGAAGTAGTTTTGAGCAAAATCAACAATGTAAGGTCAAAAACACATTGTTGGCCAAAAAGAGATTCTAACGCTCTGAAAAGCATTTTGCGCTCATAAACAAGAAATGTTGATATCTCTGTCAATTTCAATGCAAACGTGTTACTAAGCTCACCGTAGCGTTATAGGGCCAACTCCACCATTTGGAAGTGATCAAAAAGTGATTCTAACGCTCTGAAAAGCATTTTGCGCTCATAAACAAGAAATGTTGATATCTCTGTCAATTTCAATGCAAACGTGTTACTAAGCTCACCGTAGCGTTGTAGGGCCAACTCCACCATTTGCAAGTGATCAAAAAGTGATTCTAACGCTCTGAAAAGCATTTTGCGCTCATAAACAAGAAATGTTGATATCTCTGTCAATTTCAATGCAAACGTGTTACTAAGCTCACCACAGGGTTATAGGGCCATTACTCCACCATTTGGAAGTAGTTTTGAGCAAAATCAACAATGTAAGGTCAAAAACACATTGTTGGCCAAAAAGTGATTCTAGCGCTCTGAAAAGCATTTTGCGCTCATAAACAAGAAATGTTGATATCTCTGTCAATTTCAATGCAAACGTGTTACTAAGCTCACCACAGGGTTATAGGGCCATTACTCCACCATTTGGAAGTAGTTTTGAGCAAAATCAACAATGTAAGGTCAAAAACACATTGTTGGCCAAAAAGAGATTCTAACGCTCTGAAAAGCATTTTGCGCTCATAAACAAGAATGTTGATATCTCTGTCAATTTCAATGCAAACGTGTTACTAAGCTCACCGGAGTCACGCTTGCGTCACAGCGTGCTGGTCGGCCCAGTGTCATCTGACGAGCAGGGCTTGGTAGCGTTGCAACCACACGCTACGACAAAGCCCTGGGCAAAGACAGACGCCGATTGGTCCAAGAGGAAGTAAGAACTGGCGTGGAGGAACTGCGTGCTAGCCAGATGGTGGGGATGCGACAGCAAGGCGCATGGACGAGATGGGAACAGGCAGTGGACCGCAAGATCTCCTGGTCTGAGCTTTGGCAAGCTGAGCCTTACCGGATCAAGTTCCTGATTGCGTCCGTCTATGACGTCTTGCCCAGCCCATCCAACCTCTTCTGCTGGGGCAAGGTTGACGCACCATCATGTCCTCTGTGCCTCAGAAGCTGTTGCTCCAAAGCCCTGGGAGAAGGACGCTACACTTGGCGCCACGACCAGGTGCTGAAGGCGATAGCAGAAACCATCTTCACTAGCATCACCCAGAACAAGCCTCTCCGACCAGCAAGGCAGGCGATTGCTTTCATTCGAGCAGGGGAGAAGCCTAAGCCCAAGCCAAGGGGGGCAGCGGGACTTCTTGGAACCGCACCGGACTGGCAGATGAAGGCCGACCTGGGGAAGCAGCTCAAATTCCCAGAGCAAATCGTGGAAACCACCCTGAGACCAGACATAGTTCTGTTCTCAGATTCAACCAAACAGGTGGTCCTACTGGAGCTGACAGTTCCCTGGGAGGAGCGCATGGAAGAGGCCAATGAGAGGAAGCGTGCCAAGTATGCCAACTTAGTGGAGGAGTGCCGCAGACGGGGGTGGCGTGCCCGGTGTGTGCCAATAGAGGTGGGCTGTAGAGGCTTTGCAGCGCGATCTCTCTGCAAAGCATACAGCATGCTTGGAGTCACAGGTGCACGTCAGAGAAAGGCCATCAAGACCACCACAGAGGCAGCTGAGAAGGCCTCTAGATGGCTGTGGATCAAGAGGGGCGATCCGTGGGTACATGCTACTTAGACACAAGTTGGGACTTGATCAATCCCGGCTGGGTCGCCTGGTTGAGGGTGTATGATGTTGCGAGACCCGAAACACCCAATGACCCCAGGTTCCATCACTGATGATGTGTCTAAGTGCATCAATAGATGTATATTAAACTATTTTACCCTGGCCTGGCCAGTGACGTTCAGGAACAGACTGGATGACAACCATGAATAGTGTGGCGACAACTGGAGAGACAGTGGACAGCTCGGAGAGACGGCAACCGGGGTAGGAAGGGCCAGCAACCCAACCTGCAACTTCCGTGAGGAAGTACCCAAATCAGCTACGGAAAGCCTTAATGTAATATACCCCCAGGGATGCCCGAGAGGGGGGGAGAATGAGCACCCAATAGGACGGACCTACAGTTAACGACAAACGCAGACGGATTATCGACAACGACTGCAGAATGTGTCTGCGGCAAAGTATGCAAAAACCCGCGTGGCCTGAAGATCCACCAGGGCAAGATGAAATGCTTGTTGAAGGAGCAACTGATACAGCGCACAGGGATCACCCCTGATGAGACGCAGGAGGAGCCAGGCCCGGAATCACCCCACAGTGCTCGGAACCTCCACGTACCAGTAGCCCCAGACCCAGGCAGAGTAACCGAACATCGTCGGGTCAAGTGGCCTCCGGCCAGTAAGGAGAGACAGTGGCTCCAGTTCGATGACGATGTGGATACGATCTTAGAATCAGCAGCCAAGGGCGACACAGACGGGAAGCTCAAAACCATGGCAACCATCATCATCAGCCTTGCTGTCGAGAGGTTTGGTACAGTGGAGAAGTTGGGTACCAAGACCCCCTACATGAACAACCGTAGGGCAGAGAAGATCAGCCAGTTAAGGCAGGAGCTGCGGGTCCTGAAGCGGCAGTACAAGGTAGCGCGAGAAGAGGAAAGGGATGCACTATCAGAACTTCGCGGCATCCTCAGGAAGAAGCTCACCACTCTTCGAAGGGCAGAATGGCACAGACGGCGGGGGAAAGAGAGGGCCAAGAGGCGGTCTGCCTTCATCGCAAACCCCTTTGGAGTCACCAAGCAGTTGCTTGGGCAAAAACGAAGTGGAAAACTTGTTTGTCCCAAAGAGGAGATTGACAACCATCTCTGCAACACATACAGTGATGCTGCTTGGGAGGAAGACCTAGGTCCCTACAGATCTTTGATAGAGCCCCCAGGACCCACCACAGACTTCAACAGCAAGGAGCCCAGTTGGAAGGAGATTCAGGAAGTTGTCAAGGCAGCCAGAGCCAGTTCAGCCCCTGGACCAAGCGGAGTGCCCTACAAACTATACAAGAGGTGTCCCAGACTCCTTCACCGGCTGTGGAAGATCCTGAGGGTTATCTGGAGGAGGGGGAAAGGTAGCCCAACAATGGAGATTTGCAGAAGGTGTCTGGATTCCCAAGGAGGAGAATGCTAAGAACATCGAGCAGTTCAGAACGATCTCGCTGCTCAGCGTTGAGGGGAAGATATTCTTCGCCATCCTATCCCGTCGGTTGACGGAGTTCCTCCTGAAGAACGAGTACATCGACACCTCTGTACAGAAGGGCGGAATCCCAAAGGTGCCAGGATGCCTCGAACATACAGGTGTGGTCACACAGTTGATCAGAGAGGCAAGAGAAGGGAAAGGAGACCTAGCAGTGCTGTGGCTCGATCTCACCAACGCTTATGGATCCATTCCTCATAAGCTAGTGGAAACAGCACTGGACCGGCACCATGTCCCAGGTAAAATTAGGGACCTTATCTTGGACTATTACAAGAGTTTCAAGCTGAGAGTCACCTCTGGGACGGTCACATCTGAGTGGCATCGGCTGGAGAAAGGGATCATCACTGGATGCACTATTTCAGTGATTCTCTTTGCCTTGGCCATGAACATGCTGGTCAAGTCAGCAGAAGTCGAGTGCAGAGGTCCGATCACCAAGTCTGGAGTCCGCCAGCCCCCCATCAGAGCCTTTATGGACGACCTGACAGTAACGACGACGTCAGTGCCGGGGTGCCGATGGATCCTTCAGGGCTTGGAGAAGATCATCACCTGGGCTCGGATGTGTTTCAAGCCTGCAAAATCTAGGTCCCTGGTGCTCAAGAGAGGGAAAGTGACTGATAAGTTCCGCTTCTCTCTGGACGGCACCCAGATTCCATCAGTCACCGAGAAACCCATCAAGAGCCTCGGAAAGACCTTTGATTGCACCCTGAAGGACGCTGCATCCATCAAGGCCACAAATCGGGAGCTGGAGGCGTGGCTGACAGCAGTGGACAAGTCGGGTCTGCCTGGTAAATTCAAGGCCTGGATTTACCAGCATGGTGTTCTCCCCAGGATTCTGTGGCCCCTGCTTGTGTACGAGTTCCCAATAACAACAGTACAGGGCTTCGAGAGGAGGATCAGCCGTTACCTCCGTAGATGGCTGGGCCTGCCACGAAGCCTGAGTAGCATCGCTCTATACGGGCACAACAACAAACTGAAGCTCCCCATTAGCAGCCTGAATGAGGAGTTCATGGTAACCCGTGCAAGGGAGGTGCTGCAGTACAGGGAATCCAGTGATCCAAGGTCTCCCAGGCTGGCATCGAAGTCAGGACTGGAAGGAAGTGGAGGGCGCAGGAAGCAGTCGAGCAGGCGGAGTCACGCTTGCGTCACAGCGTGCTGGTCGGCCCAGTGTCATCTGGACGAGCAGGGCTTGGTAGCGTTGCAACCACACGCTACGACAAAGCCCTGGGCAAAGACAGACGCCGATTGGTCCAAGAGGAAGTAAGAACTGGCGTGGAGGAACTGCGTGCTAGCCAGATGGTGGGGATGCGACAGCAAGGCGCATGGACGAGATGGGAACAGGCAGTGGACCGCAAGATCTCCTGGTCTGAGCTTTGGCAAGCTGAGCCTTACCGGATCAAGTTCCTGATTGCGTCCGTCTATGACGTCTTGCCCAGCCCATCCAACCTCTTCTGCTGGGGCAAGGTTGACGCACCATCATGTCCTCTGTGCCTCAGAAGGGGAACGCTAGAGCACATCCTCAGCTGTTGCTCCAAAGCCCTGGGAGAAGGACGCTACACTTGGCGCCACGACCAGGTGCTGAAGGCGATAGCAGAAACCATCTTCACTAGCATCACCCAGAACAAGCCTCTCCGACCAGCAAGGCAGGCGATTGCTTTCATTCGAGCAGGGGAGAAGCCTAAGCCCAAGCCAAGGGGGGCAGCGGGACTTCTTGGAACCGCACCGGACTGGCAGATGAAGGCCGACCTGGGGAAGCAGCTCAAATTCCCAGAGCAAATCGTGGAAACCACCCTGAGACCAGACATAGTTCTGTTCTCAGATTCAACCAAACAGGTGGTCCTACTGGAGCTGACAGTTCCCTGGGAGGAGCGCATGGAAGAGGCCAATGAGAGGAAGCGTGCCAAGTATGCCAACTTAGTGGAGGAGTGCCGCAGACGGGGGTGGCGTGCCCGGTGTGTGCCAATAGAGGTGGGCTGTAGAGGCTTTGCAGCGCGATCTCTCTGCAAAGCATACAGCATGCTTGGAGTCACAGGTGCACGTCAGAGAAAGGCCATCAAGACCACCACAGAGGCAGCTGAGAAGGCCTCTAGATGGCTGTGGATCAAGAGGGGCGATCCGTGGGTACATGCTACTTAGACACAAGTTGGGACTTGATCAATCCCGGCTGGGTCGCCTGGTTGAGGGTGTATGATGTTGCGAGACCCGAAACACCCAATGACCCCAGGTTCCATCACTGATGATGTGTCTAAGTGCATCAATAGATGTATATTAAACTATTTTACCCTGGCCTGGCCAGTGACGTTCAGGAACAGACTGGATGACAACCATGAATAGTGTGGCGACAACTGGAGAGACAGTGGACAGCTCGGAGAGACGGCAACCGGGGTAGGAAGGGCCAGCAACCCAACCTGCAACTTCCGTGAGGAAGTACCCAAATCAGCTACGGAAAGCCTTAATGTAATATACCCCCAGGGATGCCCGAGAGGGGGGGAGAATGAGCACCCCAATAGGACGGACCTACAGTTAACGACAAACGCAGACGGATTATCGACAACGACTGCAGAATGTGTCTGCGGCAAAGTATGCAAAAACCCGCGTGGCCTGAAGATCCACCAGGGCAAGATGAAATGCTTGTTGAAGGAGCAACTGATACAGCGCACAGGGATCACCCCTGATGAGACGCAGGAGGAGCCAGGCCCGGAATCACCCCACAGTGCTCGGAACCTCCACGTACCAGTAGCCCCAGACCCAGGCAGAGTAACCGAACATCGTCGGGTCAAGTGGCCTCCGGCCAGTAAGGAGAGACAGTGGCTCCAGTTCGATGACGATGTGGATACGATCTTAGAATCAGCAGCCAAGGGCGACACAGACGGGAAGCTCAAAACCATGGCAACCATCATCATCAGCCTTGCTGTCGAGAGGTTTGGTACAGTGGAGAAGTTGGGTACCAAGACCCCCTACATGAACAACCGTAGGGCAGAGAAGATCAGCCAGTTAAGGCAGGAGCTGCGGGTCCTGAAGCGGCAGTACAAGGTAGCGCGAGAAGAGGAAAGGATGCACTATCAGAACTTCGCGGCATCCTCAGGAAGAAGCTCACCACTCTTCGAAGGGCAGAATGGCACAGACGGCGGGGGAAAGAGAGGGCCAAGAGGCGGTCTGCCTTCATCGCAAACCCCTTTGGAGTCACCAAGCAGTTGCTTGGGCAAAAACGAAGTGGAAAACTTGTTTGTCCCAAAGAGGAGATTGACAACCATCTCTGCAACACATACAGTGATGCTGCTTGGGAGGAAGACCTAGGTCCCTACAGATCTTTGATAGAGCCCCCAGGACCCACCACAGACTTCAACAGCAAGGAGCCCAGTTGGAAGGAGATTCAGGAAGTTGTCAAGGCAGCCAGAGCCAGTTCAGCCCCTGGACCAAGCGGAGTGCCCTACAAACTATACAAGAGGTGTCCCAGACTCCTTCACCGGCTGTGGAAGATCCTGAGGGTTATCTGGAGGAGGGGAAAGGTAGCCCAACAATGGAGATTTGCAGAAGGTGTCTGGATTCCCAAGGAGGAGAATGCTAAGAACATCGAGCAGTTCAGAACGATCTCGCTGCTCAGCGTTGAGGGGAAGATATTCTTCGCCATCCTATCCCGTCGGTTGACGGAGTTCCTCCTGAAGAACGAGTACATCGACACCTCTGTACAGAAGGGCGGAATCCCAAAGGTGCCAGGATGCCTCGAACATACAGGTGTGGTCACACAGTTGATCAGAGAGGCAAGAGAAGGGAAAGGAGACCTAGCAGTGCTGTGGCTCGATCTCACCAACGCTTATGGATCCATTCCTCATAAGCTAGTGGAAACAGCACTGGACCGGCACCATGTCCCAGGTAAAATTAGGGACCTTATCTTGGACTATTACAAGAGTTTCAAGCTGAGAGTCACCTCTGGGACGGTCACATCTGAGTGGCATCGGCTGGAGAAAGGGATCATCACTGGATGCACTATTTCAGTGATTCTCTTTGCCTTGGCCATGAACATGCTGGTCAAGTCAGCAGAAGTCGAGTGCAGAGGTCCGATCACCAAGTCTGGAGTCCGCCAGCCCCCCATCAGAGCCTTTATGGACGACCTGACAGTAACGACGACGTCAGTGCCGGGGTGCCGATGGATCCTTCAGGGCTTGGAGAAGATCATCACCTGGGCTCGGATGTGTTTCAAGCCTGCAAAATCTAGGTCCCTGGTGCTCAAGAGAGGGAAAGTGACTGATAAGTTCCGCTTCTCTCTGGACGGCACCCAGATTCCATCAGTCACCGAGAAACCCATCAAGAGCCTCGGAAAGACCTTTGATTGCACCCTGAAGGACGCTGCATCCATCAAGGCCACAAATCGGGAGCTGGAGGCGTGGCTGACAGCAGTGGACAAGTCGGGTCTGCCTGGTAAATTCAAGGCCTGGATTTACCAGCATGGTGTTCTCCCCAGGATTCTGTGGCCCCTGCTTGTGTACGAGTTCCCAATAACAACAGTACAGGGCTTCGAGAGGAGGATCAGCCGTTACCCTCCGTAGATGGCTGGGCCTGCCACGAAGCCTGAGTAGCATCGCTCTATACGGGCACAACAACAAACTGAAGCTCCCCATTAGCAGCCTGAATGAGGAGTTCATGGTAACCCGTGCAAGGGAGGTGCTGCAGTACAGGGAATCCAGTGATCCAAAGGTCTCCCAGGCTGGCATCGAAGTCAGGACTGGAAGGAAGTGGAGGGCGCAGGAAGCAGTCGAGCAGGCGGAGTCACGCTTGCGTCACAGCGTGCTGGTCGGCCCAGTGTCATCTGGACGAGCAGGGCTTGGTAGCGTTGCAACCACACGCTACGACAAAGCCCTGGGCAAAGACAGACGCCGATTGGTCCAAGAGGAAGTAAGAACTGGCGTGGAGGAACTGCGTGCTAGCCAGATGGTGGGGATGCGACAGCAAGGCGCATGGACGAGATGGGAAACAGGCAGTGGACCGCAAGATCTCCTGGTCTGAGCTTTGGCCAGCTGAGCCTTACCGGATCAAGTTCCTGATTGCGTCCGTCTATGACGTCTTGCCCAGCCCATCCAACCTCTTCTGCTGGGGCAAGGTTGACGCACCATCATGTCCTCTGTGCCTCAGAAGGGGAACGCTAGAGCACATCCTCAGCTGTTGCTCCAAAGCCCTGGGAGAAGGACGCTACACTTGGCGCCACGACCAGGTGCTGAAGGCGATAGCAGAAACCATCTTCACTAGCATCACCCAGAACAAGCCTCTCCGACCAGCAAGGCAGGCGATTGCTTTCATTCGAGCAGGGGAGAAGCCTAAGCCCAAGCCAAGGGGGGCAGCGGGACTTCTTGGAACCGCACCGGACTGGCAGATGAAGGCCGACCTGGGGAAGCAGCTCAAATTCCCAGAGCAAATCGTGGAAACCACCCTGAGACCAGACATAGTTCTGTTCTCAGATTCAACCAAACAGGTGGTCCTACTGGAGCTGACAGTTCCCTGGGAGGAGCGCATGGAAGAGGCCAATGAGAGGAAGCGTGCCAAGTATGCCAACTTAGTGGAGGAGTGCCGCAGACGGGGGGTGGCGTGCCCGGTGTGTGCCAATAGAGGTGGGCTGTAGAGGCTTTGCAGCGCGATCTCTCTGCAAAGCATACAGCATGCTTGGAGTCACAGGTGCACGTCAGAGAAAGGCCATCAAGACCACCACAGAGGCAGCTGAGAAGGCCTCTAGATGGCTGTGGATCAAGAGGGGCGATCCGTGGGTACATGCTACTTAGACACAAGTTGGGACTTGATCAATCCCGGCTGGGTCGCCTGGTTGAGGGTGTATGATGTTGCGAGACCCGAAACACCCAATGACCCCAGGTTCCATCACTGATGATGTGTCTAAGTGCATCAATAGATGTATATTAACTATTTACCCTGGCCTGGCCAGTGACGTTCAGGAACAGACTGGATGACAACCATGAATAGTGTGGCGACAACTGGAGAGACAGTGGACAGCTCGGAGAGACGGCAACCGGGGTAGGAAGGGCCAGCAACCCAACCTGCAACTTCCGTGAGGAAAGTACCCAAATCAGCTACGGAAAAGCCTTAATGTAATATACCCCCAGGGATGCCCGAGAGGGGGGGAGAATGAGCACCCCAATAGGACGGACCTACAGTTAACGACAACGCAGACGGATTATCGACAACGACTGCAGAATGTGTCTGCGGCAAAGTATGCAAAAACCCGCGTGGCCTGAAGATCCACCAGGGCAAGATGAAATGCTTGTTGAAGGAGCAACTGATACAGCGCACAGGGATCACCCCTGATGAGACGCAGGAGGAGCCAGGCCCGGAATCACCCCACAGTGCTCGGAACCTCCACGTACCAGTAGCCCCAGACCCAGGCAGAGTAACCGAACATCGTCGGGTCAAGTGGCCTCCGGCCAGTTAAGGAGAGACAGTGGCTCCAGTTCGATGACGATGTGGATACGATCTTAGAATCAGCAGCCAAGGGCGACACAGACGGGAAGCTCAAAACCATGGCAACCATCATCATCAGCCTTGCTGTCGAGAGGTTGGTACAGTGGAGGAAGTTGGGTACCAAGACCCCTACATGAACAACCGTAGGGCAGAGAAGATCAGCCAGTAAGGCAGGAGCTGCGGGTCCTGAAGCGGCAGTACAAGGTAGCGCGAGAAGAGGAAAGGGATGCACTATCAGAACTTCGCGGCATCCTCAGGAAGAAGCTCACCACTCTTCGAAGGGCAGAATGGCACAGACGGCGGGGGAAAGAGAGGGCCAAGAGGCGGTCTGCCTTCCATCGCAAACCCCTTTGGAGTCACCAAGCAGTTGCTTGGGCAAAAAACGAAGTGGAAAACTTGTTTGTCCCAAAGAGGAGATTGACAACCATCTCTGCAACACATACAGTGATGCTGCTTGGGAGGAAGACCTAGGTCCCTACAGATCTTTGATAGAGCCCCCAGGACCCACCACAGACTTCAACAGCAAGGAGCCCAGTTGGAAGGAGATTCAGGAAGTTGTCAAGGCAGCCAGAGCCAGTTCAGCCCCTGGACCAAGCGGAGTGCCCTACAAACTATACAAGAGGTTTGTCCCAGACTCCTTCACCGGCTGTGGAAGATCCTGAGGGTTATCTGGAGGAGGGGAAAGGTAGCCCAACAATGGAGATTTGCAGAAGGTGTCTGGATTCCCAAGGAGGAGAATGCTAAGAACATCGAGCAGTTCAGAACGATCTCGCTGCTCAGCGTTGAGGGGAAGATATTCTTCGCCATCCTATCCCGTCGGTTGACGGAGTTCCTCCTGAAGAACGAGTACATCGACACCTCTGTACAGAAGGGCGGAATCCCAAAGGTGCCAGGATGCCTCGAACATACAGGTGTGGTCACACAGTTGATCAGAGAGGCAAGAGAAGGGAAAGGAGACCTAGCAGTGCTGTGGCTCGATCTCACCAACGCTTATGGATCCATTCCTCATAAGCTAGTGGAAACAGCACTGGACCGGCACCATGTCCCAGGTAAAATTAGGGACCTTATCTTGACTATTACAAGAGTTTCAAGCTGAGAGTCACCTCTGGGACGGTCACATCTGAGTGGCATCGGCTGGAGAAAGGGATCATCACTGGATGCACTATTTCAGTGATTCTCTTTGCCTTGGCCATGAACATGCTGGTCAAGTCAGCAGAAGTCGAGTGCAGAGGTCCGATCACCAAGTCTGGAGTCCGCCAGCCCCCCATCAGAGCCTTTATGGACGACCTGACAGTAACGACGACGTCAGTGCCGGGGTGCCGATGGATCCTTCAGGGCTTGGAGAAGATCATCACCTGGGCTCGGATGTGTTTCAAGCCTGCAAATCTAGGTCCCTGGTGCTCAAGAGAGGGAAGTGACTGATAAGTTCCGCTTCTCTCTGGACGGCACCCAGATTCCATCAGTCACCGAGAAACCCATCAAGAGCCTCGGAAAGACCTTGATTGCACCCTGAAGGACGCTGCATCCATCAAGGCCACAAATCGGGAGCTGGAGGCGTGGCTGACAGCAGTGGGACAAGTCGGGTCTGCCTGGTAAATTCAAGGCCTGGATTTACCAGCATGGTGTTCTCCCCAGGATTCTGTGGCCCCTGCTTGTGTACGAGTTCCCAATAACAACAGTACAGGGCTTCGAGAGGAGGATCAGCCGTTACCTCCGTAGATGGCTGGGCCTGCCACGAAGCCTGAGTAGCATCGCTCTATACGGGCACAACAACAAACTGAAGCTCCCCATTAGCAGCCTGAATGAGGAGTTCATGGTAACCCGTGCAAGGGAGGTGCTGCAGTACAGGGAATCCAGTGATCCAAAGGTCTCCCAGGCTGGCATCGAAGTCAGGACTGGAAGGAAGTGGAGGGCGCAGGAAGAACCGAGCAGGCGGAGTCACGCTTGCGTCACAGCGTGCTGGTCGGCCCAGTGTCATCTGGACGAGCAGGGCTTGGTAGCGTTGCAACCACACGCTACGACAAAGCCCTGGGCAAAGACAGACGCCGATTGGGTCCAAGAGGAAGTAAGAACTGGCGTGGAGGAACTGCGTGCTAGCCAGATGGTGGGGATGCGACAGCAAGGCGCATGGACGAGATGGGAAACGGCAGTGGACCGCAAGATCTCCTGGTCTGAGCTTTGGCAAGCTGAGCCTTACCGGATCAAGTTCCTGATTGCGTCCGTCTATGACGTCTTGCCCAGCCCATCCAACCTCTTCTGCTGGGGCAAGGTTGACGCACCATCATGTCCTCTGTGCCTCAGAAGGGGAACGCTAGAGCACATCCTCAGCTGTTGCTCCAAAGCCCTGGGAGAAGGACGCTACACTTGGCGCCACGACCAGGTGCTGAAGGCGATAGCAGAAACCATCTTCACTAGCATCACCCAGAACAAGCCTCTCCGACCAGCAAGGCAGGCGATTGCTTTCATTCGAGGCAGGGGAGAAGCCTAAGCCCAAGCCAAGGGGGGCAAGCGGGACTTCTTGGAACCGCACCGACTGGCAGATGAAGGCCGACCTGGGGAAGCAGCTCAAATTCCCAGAGCAAATCGTGGAAACCACCCTGAGACCAGACATAGTTCTGTTCTCAGATTCAACCAAACAGGTGGTCCTACTGGAGCTGACAGTTCCCTGGGAGGAGCGCATGGAAGAGGCCAATGAGAGGAAGCGTGCCAAGTATGCCAACTTAGTGGAGGAGTGCCGCAGACGGGGGTGGCGTGCCCGGTGTGTGCCAATAGAGGTGGGCTGTAGAGGCTTTGCAGCGCGATCTCTCTGCAAAGCATACAGCATGCTTGGAGTCACAGGTGCACGTCAGAGAAAGGCCATCAGACCACCACAGAGGCAGCTGAGAAGGCCTCTAGATGGCTGTGGATCAAGAGGGGGCGATCCGGGGGTACATGCTACTTAGACACAAGTTGGGACTTGATCAATCCCGGCTGGGTCGCCTGGTTGAGGGGTATGATGTTGCGAGACCCGAAAACACCAATGACCTCAGGTTCCATCACTGATGATGTGTCTAAGTGCATCAATAGATGTATATTAAACCGTAGCGTTATAGGGCCAACTCCACCATTTGGAAGTGATCAAAAAGTGATTCTAACGCTCTGAAAAGCATTTTGCGCTCATAAACAAGAAATGTTGATATCTCTGTCAATTTCAATGCAAACGTGTTACTAAGCTCACCGTAGCGTTGTAGGGCCAACTCCACCATTTGCAAGTGATCAAAAAGTGATTCTAACGCTCTGAAAAGCATTTTGCGCTCATAAACAAGAAATGTTGATATCTCTGTCAATTTCAATGCAAACGTGTTACTAAGCTCACAACAGGGTTATAGGGCCATTACTCCACCATTTGGAAGTAGTTTTGAGCAAAATCAACAATGTAGGTCAAAAACACATCGTTGGCCAAAAAGTGATTCTAGCGCTCTGAAAAGCATTTGCGCTCATAAACAAGAAATGTTGATATCTCTGTCAATTTCAATGCAAACGTGTTACTAAGCTCACCACAGGGTTATAGGGCCATTACTCCACCATTTGGAAGTAGTTTTGAGCAAAATCAACAATGTAAGGTCAAAAACACATTGTTGGCCAAAAAAGTGATTCTAGCGCTCTGAAAAGCATTTTGCGCTCATAAACAAGAAATGTTGATATCTCTGTCAATTTCAATGCAAACGTGTAACTAAGCTCACCGTAGCGTTATAGGGCCAACTCCACCATTTGGAAGTGATCAAAAAGTGATTCTAACGCTCTGAAAAGCATTTTGCGCTCATAAACAAGAAATGTTGATATCTCTGTCATTTCAATGCAAACGTGTTACTAAGCTCACCGTAGCGTTGTAGGGCCAACTCCACCATTTGCAAGTGATCAAAAGTGATTCTAACGCTCTGAAAAGCATTTTGCGCTCATAAACAAGAAATGTTGATATCTCTGTCAATTTCAATGCAAACGTGTTACTAAGCTCACCACAGGGTTATAGGGCCATTACTCCACCATTTGGAAGTAGTTTTGAGCAAAATCAACAATGTAAGGTCAAAAACACATTGTTGGCCAAAAAGTGATTCTAGCGCTCTGAAAAGCATTTTGCGCTCATAAACAAGAAATGTTGATATCTCTGTCAATTTCAATGCAAACGTGTTACTAAGCTCACCACAGGGTTATAGGGCCATTACTCCACCATTTGGAAGTAGTTTTGAGCAAAATCAACAATGTAAGGTCAAAAACACATTGTTGGCCAAAAAGTGATTCTAGCGCTCTGAAAAGCATTTTGCGCTCATAAACAAGAAATGTTGATATCTCTGTCAATTTCAATGCAAACGTGTTACTAAGCTCACCGTAGCGTTATAGGGCCAACTCCACCATTTGCAAGTGATCAAAAAGTGATTCTAACGCTCTGAAAAGCATTTTGCGCTCATAAACAAGAAATGTTGATATCTCTGTCAATTTCAATGCAAAAGTGTTACTAAGCTCACCGTAGCGTTGTAGGGCCAACTCCACCATTTGCAAGTGATCAAAAAGTGATTCTAACGCTCTGAAAAGCATTTTGCGCTCATAAACAAGAAATGTTGATATCTCTGTCAATTTCAATGCAAACGTGTTACTAAGCTCACCACAGGGTTATAGGGCCATTACTCCACCATTTGGAAGTAGTTTTGAGCAAAATCAACAATGTAAGGTCAAAAACACATTGTTGGCCAAAAAGTGATTCTGGCGCTCTGAAAAGCATTTTGCGCTCATAAACAAGAAATGTTGATATCTCTGGTCAATTTCAATGCAAACGTGTTACTAAGCTCACCACAGGGTTATAGGGCCATTACTCCACCATTTGGAAGTAGTTTTGAGCAAAATCAACAATGTAAGGTCAAAAACACATTGTTGGCCAAAAAGTGATTCTAGCGCTCTGAAAAGCATTTTGCGCTCATAAACAAGAAATGTTGATATCTCTGTCAATTTCAATGCAAACGTGTTACTAAGCTCACCGTAGCGTTATAGGGCCAACTCCACCATTTGGCAAGTGATCAAAAAGTGATTCTAACGCTCTGAAAAGCATTTTGCGCTCATAAACAAGAAATGTTGATATCTCTGTTCAATTTCAATGCAAACGTGTTACTAAGCTCACCGTAGCGTTGTAGGGCCAACTCCACCATTTGCAAGTGATCAAAAAGTGATTCTAAAGCTCTGAAAAGCATTTTGCGCTCATAAACAAGAAAGTGTTGATATCCCTGTCAATTTCAATGCAAACGTGTTACTAAGCTCACAACAGGGTTATAGGGCCATTACTCCACCATTTGGAAGTAGTTTTGAGCAAAATCAACAATGTAAGGTCAAAAACACATTGTTGGCCAAAAAGTGATTCTAGCGCTCTGAAAAGCATTTTGCGCTCATAAACAAGAAATGTTGATATCTCTGTCAATTTCAATGCAAACGTGTTACTAAGCTCACCACAGGGTTATAGGGCCATTACTCCACCATTGGAAGTAGTTTTGAGCAAAATCAACAATGTAAGGTCAAAAACCCATTGTTGGCCAAAAAGTGATTCTAGCGCTCTGAAAAGCATTTTGCGCTCATAAACAAGAAATGTTGATATCTCTGTCAATTTCAATGCAAACGTGTTACTAAGCTCACCGTAGCGTTATAGGGCCAACTCCACCATTTGGAAGTGATCAAAAAGTGATTCTAACGCTCTGAAAAGCATTTTGCGCTCATAAACAAGAAATGTTGATATCTCTGTCAATTTCAATGCAAACGTGTTACTAAGCTCCCCGTAGCGTTGTAGGGCCAACTCCACCATTTGCAAGTGATCAAAAAGTGATTCTAACGCTCTGAAAAGCATTTTGCGCTCATAAACAAGAAATGTTGATATCTCTGTCAATTTCAATGCAACGTGTTACTAAGCTCACCACAGGGTTATAGGGCCATTACTCCACCATTTGGAAGTAGTTTTGAGCAAAATCAACAATGTAAGGTCAAAAACACATTGTTTGCCAAAAAGTGATTCTAGCGCTCTGAAAAGCATTTTGCGCTCATAACAAGAAATGTTGATATCTCTGTCAATTTCAATGCAAACGTGTTACTAAGCTCACCGTAGCGTTATAGGGCCAACTCCACCATTTGGAAGTGATCAAAAAGTGATTCTAACGCTCTGAAAAGCATTTTGCGCTCATAAACAAGAAATGTTGATATCTCTGTCAATTTCAATGCAAACGTGTTACTAAGCTCACCGTAGCGTTGTAGGGCCCAACTCCACCATTTGCAAGTGATCAAAAAGTGATTCTAACGCTCTGAAAAGCATTTTGCGCTCATAAACAAGAAATGTTGATATCTCTGTCAATTTCAATGCAACGTGTTACTAAGCTCACCACAGGGTTATAGGGCCATTACTCCACCATTTGGAAGTAGTTTTGAGCAAAATCAACAATGTAAGGTCAAAAACACATTGTTGGCCAAAAGTGATTCTAGCGCTCTGAAAAGCATTTTGCGCTCATAAACAAGAAATGTTGATATCTCTGTCAATTTCAATGCAAACGTGTTACTAAGCTCACCACAGGGTTATAGGGCCATTACTCCACCATTTGGAAGTAGTTTTGAGCAAAATCAACAATGTAAGGTCAAAAACACATTGTTGGCCAAAAAGTGATTCTAGCGCTCTGAAAAGCATTTTGCGCTCATAAACAAGAAATGTTGATATCTCTGTCAATTTTCAATGCAAACGTGTTACTAAGCTCACCGTAGCGTTGTAGGGCCAACTCCACCATTTGCAAGTGATCAAAAAGTGATTCTAACGCTCTGAAAAGCATTTTGCGCTCATAAACAAGAAATGTTGATATCTCTGTCAATTTCAATGCAAACGTGTTACTAAGCTCACCGTAGCGTTGTAGGGCCAACTCCAACCATTTGCAAGTGATCAAAAAGTGATTCTAAGCGCTCTGAAAAGCATTTTGCGCTCATAAACAGAATGTTGATATCTCTGTCAATTTCAATGCCAACGTGTTACTAAGCTCACCACAGGGTTATAGGGCCATTACTCCACCATTTGGAAGTAGTTTTGAGCAAAATCAACAATGTAAGGTCAAAAACACATTGTTGGCCAAAAAGTGATTCTAGCGCTCTGAAAAGCATTTTGCGCACATAAACAAGAAATGTTGATATCTCTGTCAATTTCAATGCAAACGTGTTACTAAGCTCACCGTAGCGTTATAGGGCCAACTCCACCATTTGGAAGTGATCAAAAAGTGATTCTAACGCTCTGAAAAGCATTTTGCGCTCATAAACAAGAAATGTTGATATCTCTGTCAATTTCAATGCAAACGTGTTACTAAGCTCACCGTAGCGTTGTAGGGCCAACTCCACCATTTGCAAGTGATCAAAAAGTGATTCTAACGCTCTGAAAAGCATTTTGCGCTCATAAACAAGAAATGTTGATATCTCTGTCAATTTCAATGCAAACGTGTTACTAGCTCACCACAGGGTTATAGGGCCATTACTCCACCATTTGGAAGTAGTTTTGAGCAAAATCAACAATGTAAGGTCAAAAACACATTGTTGGCCAAAAAGTGATTCTAGCGCTCTGAAAAGCATTTTGCGCTCATAAACAAGAAATGTTGATATCTCTGTCAATTTCAATGCAAACGTGTTACTAAGCTCACCACAGGGTTATAGGGCCATTACTCCACCATTTGGAAGTAGTTTTGAGCAAAATCAACAATGTAAGGTCAAAAACACATTGTTGGCCAAAAAGTGATTCTAGCGCTCTGAAAAGCATTTTGCGCTCATAAACAAGAAATGTTGATATCTCTGTCAATTTCAATGCAACGTGTTACTAAGCTCACCGTAGCGTTGTAGGGCCAACTCCACCATTTGCAAGTGATCAAAAAGTGATTCTAGCGCTCTGAAAAGCATTTTGCGCTCATAAACAAGAAATGTTGATATCTCTGTCAATTTCAATGCAAACGTGTTACTAAGCTCACCACAGGGTTATAGGGCCATTACTCCACCATTTGGAAGTAGTTTTGAGCAAAATCAACAATGGTAAGGTCAAAAACACATTGTTGGCCAAAAAGTGATTCTAGCGCTCTGAAAAGCATTTTGCGCACATAAACAAGAAATGTTGATATCTCTGTCAATTTCAATGCAAACGTGTTACTAAGCTCCCCGTAGCGTTATAGGGCCAACTCCACCATTTGGAAGTGATCAAAAAGTGATTCTAAACGCTCTGAAAAGCATTTTGCGCTCATAAACAAGAATGTTGATATCTCTGTCAATTTCAATGCAAACGTGTTACTTAGCTCACCACAGGGTTATAGGGCCATTACTCCACCATTTGGAAGTAGTTTTGAGCAAAATCAACAATGTAAGGTCAAAAACACATTGTTGGCCAAAAAGTGATTCTAGCGCTCTGAAAAGCATTTTGCGCTCATAAACAAGAAATGTTGATATCTCTGTCAATTTTCAATGCAAACGTGTTAATAAGCTCACCACAGGGTTATAGGGCCATTACTCCACCATTTGGAAGTAGTTTTGAGCAAAATCAACAATGTAAGGTCAAAAACACATGGTTGGCCAAAAAGTGATTCTAGCGCTCTGAAAAGCATTTTGCGCTCATAAACAAGAAATGTTGATATCTCTGTCAATTTCAATGCAAACGTGTTTACTAAGCTCACCAAAAGGGTTATAGGGCCATACTCCACTATTTGGAAGTAGTTTTGAGCAAAATCAACAATGTAAGGTCAAAAACACACATTGTTGGCCAAAAAGAGATTCTAAAGCGCCTGAAAAGCATTTTGCGCTCATAAACAAGAAATGTTGATATCTCTGTCAATTTCAATGCAAACGTGTTTACTAAGCTCACCGTAGCGTTATAGGGCCAACTCCACCATTTGCAAGTGTTCAAAAAGTGATTCTAACGCTCTGAAAAGCATTTTGCGCTCATAACAAGAAATGTTGATATCTCTGTCACATTTCATGCAAACGTGTTACTAAGCTACACCGTAGCGTTGTAGGGCAAACTCCACCATTTGCAAGTGATCAAAAAGTGATTCTAACGCTCTGAAAAGCATTTTGCGCTCATTAACAAGAAATGTTGATATCTCTGTCAATTTCAATGCAAACGTGTTACTAAGCTCACCGTAGCGTTGTAGGGCCAACTCCACCATTTGCAAGTGATCAAAAAGTGATTCTAACGCTCTGAAAAGCATTTTGCGCTCATAAACAAGAAATGTTGATATCTCTGTCAATTTCATGCAAACGTGTTACTAAGCTCACCACAGGGTTATAGGGCCATTACTCCACCATTTGGAAGTAGTTTTGAGCAAAATCAACAATGTAAGGTCAAAAACACATTGTTGGCCAAAAAGTGATTCTAGCGCTCTGAAAAGCATTTTGCGCTCATAAACAAGAAATGTTGATATCTCTGTCAATTCAATGCAAACGTGTTACTAAGCTCACCGTAGCGTTATAGGGCCAACTCCACCATTTGCAAGTGATCAAAAGTGATTCTAACGCTCTGAAAGCATTTTGCGCTCATAAACAAGAAATGTTGATATCTCTGTCAATTTCAATGCAAACGTGTTACTAAGCTCACCCGTAGCGTTATAGGGCCCAACTCCACATTTGCAAGTGATCAAAAAGTGATTCTAACGCTCTGAAAAGCATTTTGCGCTCATAAACAAGAAATGTTGATATCTCTGTCAATTTCAATGCAAACGTGTTACTAAGCTCACCACAGGGTTTTAGGGCCATTACTCCACCATTTGGAAGTAGTTTTGAGCAAAATTCACAATGTTAGGTCAAAAACACATTGTTGGTCATAAAGTGATTCTAGCGCTCTGAAAAGCATTTGCGCTCATAAACAAGAAATGTTGATATCTCTGTCAATTTCAATGCAAACGTGTTACTAAGCTCACCAGTTAGCGTTATAGGCCAACTCCACCATTTGCAAAGTGATCAAAAGTGATTCTAACGCTCTGAAAAGCATTTGCGCTCATAAACAAGAAATGTTGATATCTCTGTCAATTTCAATGCAAACGTGGTTACTAAGCTCACCGTAGCGTTGTAGGGCCAACTCCACCATTGCAAGTGATCAAAAGTGATTCTAACGCTCTGAAAAGCATTTTGCGCTCATAACAAGAAATGTTGATATCTCTGTCAATTTCAATGCAAACGTGTTACTAAGCTCCACCGTAGCGTGTAGGGCCAACTCCACCATTTGCAAGTGATCAAAAGTGATTCTAACGCTCTGAAAGCATTTTGCGCTCATAAACACGAAATGTTGATATCTCTGTCAATTTTCAATGCAAACGTGTTACTAAGCTCACAACGGGTTATAGGGCCATTACTACACCATTTGGAAGTGAGTAGTTTTGAGGCAAAATCACAAGTGTAAGGTCAAAAACCACATTGTTGGCCAAAAAGTGTTTCTAGCGCTCTGAAAAGCATTTTGCGCTCATAAACAAGAAATGTTGATATCTCTGTCAATTTCAATGCAAACGTGTTACTAAGCTCACCGTAGCGTTGTAGGGCCAACTCCACCATTTGCAAGTGATGATCAAAAAGTGATTCTAACGCTCTGAAAAGGCATTTTGCGCTCAATAAACAAGAAAATGTTGATATCTCTGTCAATTTCAATGCAAACGTGTTACTAAGCTCACCGTAGCGTTGTAGGGCCAACTACCACCATTTGCAAGTGATCAAAAAGTGATTCTAGCGCTCTGAAAAGCATTTGCGCTCATAAACAAGAAATGTTGATTATCTCTGTCAATTTCAATGCAAACGTGTTACTAAGCTCACCACAGGGTTATAGGGCCATTACTCCACCATTTGGAACCGTAGTTTTGAGCCAAAATCAACAATGTAAGGTCAAAAACACATTGTTGGCCAAAAAGTGATTCTAGCGCTCTGAAAAGCATTTTGCGCACATAAACAGAAATGTTGATATCTCTGTCAATTTCAATGCAAACCGTGTTACTAAGCTCACCGTAGCGTTATAGGGCCACACTCCACCCATTTGGAACGTGATCAAAAAGTGCATTCTAACGCTCTGAAAAGCATTTGCGTCTCATAACAAGAAATGTTGATATCTCTGTCAATTTCATGCAAACGTGTTACTACTAGCTCACCGTAGCGTTGTAGGGCCAACTCCACAATTTGCCAAGTGATCAAAAAGTGATTCTAAGCCTCTGAAAAGCTTTTGCGCTCTCATAAACAAGAAATGTTGATATCTCTGTCAATTTCAATGCAAACGTGTTACTAAGCTCACCACAGGGTTATAGGGCCATTACTCCACCATTTGGAAAGTAGTTTTGAGCAAAATCAACAATGTAAGGTCAAAAACACATTGTTGGCCAAAAAGTGATTCTAGCGCTCTGAAAAGCATTTTTGCGATCATAAAACAAGAAATGTGATATCTCTGTCAATTTCAATGCAAACGTGTTACTAAGCTCACCACAAGGTTATAGGGCCATTACTCCACCATTTGGAAGTAGTTTTGAGCAAAATCAACAATGTAAGGTCAAAAACACATTGTTGGCCAAAAAGTAGATTCTAGCGCTCTGAAAAGCATTTGCGCTCATAAACAGAAATGTGATATCTCTGTCAATTTCAATGCAAACGTGTTAATAAGCTCACCGTAGCGTTATAGGGCCAACTCCACCATTTGCAAGTGATCAAAAAGTGATTCTAACGCTCTGAAAAGCATTTTGCGCTCATAAACAAGAAATGTTGATATCTCTGTCAATTTCAATGCAAACGTGTTACTAAGCTCACCGTAGCGTTGTAGGGCCAACTCCACCATTTGCAAGTGATCAAAAAGTGATTCTAACGCTCTGAAAAGCATTTTGCGCTCATAAACAAGAAATGTTGATATCTCTGTCAATTTCATGCAAACGTGTTACTAAGCTCACAACAGGGTTATAGGGCCATTACCTCACCCATTTGGAAGTAGTTTTGAGCAAATCAACAATGTAAGATCAAAAACACATTGTTGGCCAAAAAGTGATTCTAGCGCCTCGAAAGCATATTGCGCTCATAAACAAGAAATGTTGATATCTCTGTCAATTTCAATGCAAACGTGGTTACTAAGCTCACCACAGGGTTATATGGGCATTACTCCACCATTTGGAAGTAGTTTTGAGCAAAATCAACAATGTAAGGTCAAAAACACATTGTTTGGCCAAAAAGTGATTCTAGCGCTCTGAAAAGCCTTTTGCGCTCATAAACAAGAAATGTTGATATCTCTGTCAATTTCAATGCAAACGTGTTACTAAGCTCACCACAGGGTTATGGCCATTACTCCACCATTTGGAAGTAGTTTTGAGCACAAATCAACAATGTAAGGTCAAAAACACATTGTTGGCCAAAAAAAAAGTGATTCTAGCGCTCTGAAAAGCATTTTGCGCTCATAAACAAGAAATGTTGGATATCTCTGTCAATTTCAATGCAAACGTGTTACTAAGCTCACCAAAGGGTTATAGGGCCATTACTCCACATTTGGAAGTAGTTTTGAGCAAAATCAACAATGTAAGGTCAAAACACATTGTTGGCCAAAAAGAGTTCTAACGCTCTGAAAAGATTTTGCGCTCATAACAAGAAATGGTGAGGATCTCTGTCAATTTCAATGCAAA